>NC_052096.1:7206763-7491763 GCF_015852505.1 Tachyglossus aculeatus | reverse complement strand
TATTATTATTAACCCCCATTTTCCAGATGAGGGAGCAGAGGCACAGGGAAGTGAAGTGACTTGCCCAAAGTCCCCCAGCTGGCAATTGGTGGAGCCGGGATTTGAACCCATGACCTCTGACTCCAAAGCCCGGGCTCTTTCCACTGAGCCACGCTGCTTCTCCTAATATAATAATAATAATAATAATAATATAATAATAATAATAGTATTTGTTAAGCGCTTACTATGTGCCAAGCACTGTTCCAAGCGCTGGGGAGGTAATAATAATAATAATAATAATTATGGCAATTGTTGAGCGCTTACTATGTGCAATGCACTGTTCTAAGCACTGGGGAGGATACAAGGTGATCAGGTTGTCCCCCGGGGGGGGTTCACAGGCAATCCCCATTTTACAGATGAGGTCACTGAGGCACAGAGAAGTTAATAATAATAATAATGGCATTTGTTAAGCGCTTACTATGTGCAAAGCACTGTTCTAAGCGCTGGGGAGGATACAAGGTGATCAGGTTGTCCCCCGGGGGGGGGGGGGGGGCGTTCACAGGCAATCCCCATTTTACAGATGAGGTAACTGAGGCACAGAGAAGTTAAATGACTTGCCCAAAGTCACCCAGCTGACAATTGGCAGAGCAGGGATTTGAACCCATGACCTCTGACTCCAAAGCCCGGGCTCTTCCTACTGAGCCACGCTGCTTCGTAAGCGCTTACTATGTGCCAAGCACTGTTCTCAGCGCTCGGGAGGTTACAATAATAGGATGGCATTTATTAAGCGCTTACTATGTGCAAAGCACTGTTCTAAGCTCTGGGGAGGTTACAATGATAATAAGGATGGCATTTATTAAGCGCTTACTATGTGCAAAGCACTGTTCTAAGCACTGGGGAGGTTACAATAATAATAATGATGGCATTTATTAAGCGCTTACTATGTGCCAAGCACTGTTCTAAGCACTGGGGTGGATACAATAATAATGATGGCATTTATTAAGCGCTTACTATGTGCCAAGCACTGTTCTAAGCACTCAGGAGGTTACAATAATAATAATGATGGCATTTATTAAGCGCTTACGATGTGCCAAGCACTGTTCTAAGTGCTGGGGTGGATACAATAATAATAATAATAATGGCATTTATTAAACGCTTTCTATGTGCCAAGCACTGTTCTAAGCACTGGGAAGGATACAAGGTGATCAGGTTGTCCCACGGGGGGCTCCCAGTCTTCATCCCCATTTTACAGATGAGGGAACTGAGGTCCAGAGAAGTGAAGTGACTTGTCCAAAGTCACACAGCTGGCAAGCAGCAAAGCCAGGATTAGAACCCATGACCTCTGACTCCCAAGCCCAGGCTCTAGCCACTGAGCCACGCTGATTCTCCATGATGGTATTTGATGGCATTTGTTAAGCGCTTACTATGTGTCAAGCACTGTGCTAAGCGCTGGAGTGGATACGATGTAATTTGGGTTGTCCCCCGTGGGGCTCCCAGTCTTCATCCCCATTTTCCAGATGAGGGAACTGAGGCCCAGAGAATAATAATGATGGTATTTGTTCAGCGTTTACTACATGCCAAGCACTGTTCTAAGCGCTGGGGGGGATACAAGGTGATGAGTTGGTCCCCGGTGGGGCTCCCAGTCTTCATCCCCATTTTCCAGATGAGGGAACTGAGGCCCAGAGAATAATAATGATGATATTCATTCAGCATTTACTACGTGCCAAGCACTGCTGTAAGCACTGGGGTAGATACAAGGTGATCAGGTTGTCCCCCGTGGGGCTCCCAGTCTTCATCCCCATTTTCCAGATGAGGGAACTGAGGCCCAGAGAAGTGAAGTGACTTGCTCAAAGTCACACGGCAGACGAGGGGCAGAGTCTGGATTAGAACCCAGGTCCTCTGACCCCCAAACCACTAAGACATGCAGCGTCTCAAGCCCCCCAGCCCCTCTCCCTGCAAGGTGGGGGACGGGAAGGGGCAAATGAGTCACAGGCCTGCCTCATTCATTCATTCATTCATTCATTCATTCAATCGTATTTATTGAGCGCTTACTGGGTGCAGAGCACTGGACTAAGCGCTTCGCTCCTGGGGGCCTCTCCTCCAGGAGGCCTTCCCTGACTGTACCTCCTTTTCTCCCACTCCCTTCTGCCTCACCCTGACTTGCTCCCTTCATTCATTCAGTCAGTCGTATTTATTGAGCGCTTACTGTGTGCAGAGAGCTGTACTATCATCATCATCATCATCAATCGTATTTATTGAGCGCTTACTGTGTGCAGAGCGCTGTACTAAGCGCCTGGAAAGTACAATTCAGCAACAGAGACAATCCCTACCCGACAACGGGCTCACAGTCTAAATGGGCCCCACAGTGCTTTTATGTCCACATCCAGCACTTAGAACAGTGCTCTGCACATAGTAAGCGCTTAATAAATGCCATTATTATTATTATTATTATTATTTTTTATATACATTAATGTCTGTCTCCCCGCATCTAGCTGTAAACTCATGGCAGGCAGGGAATGTGTCCATTTATTGTTGTATTGGACTCTCCCAGGTCCTTAGAACAGTGCTCTGCACACAATAAGTGCTCAATAAATATGATTGAATGAATGAATGTTAATAATCAATCAATCAATCGTATTTATTGAGCGCTTACTGTGTGCAGAGCGCTGTACTAAGCGCCTGGAAAGTACAATTCAGCAACAGATAGAGACAATCCCTACCTGACAACGGGCTCACAGTCTAGATGGGCCCCACAGTCCCTTTATGTCCACATCCAGCGCTTAGAACGGTGCTCTGCACATAGTAAGCGCTTAATAAATGCCATCATTATTATTATTATTATTATTTATATACATTAATGTCTGTCTCCCCGCATCTATCTGTTAACTCATGGCAGGCAGGGAATGTGTCTATTTATTGCTGTATTGGACTCTCCCAGGTGCTTAGAACAGTGCTCTGCACACAATAAGTGCTCAATAAATATGATTGAATGAATGAATGCTAATAATCAATCAATCAATCGTATTTATTGAGCGCTTACTGTGTGCAGAGCGCTGTACTAAGCGCCTGGAAAGTACAATTCAGCAACAGATAGAGACAATCCCTACCTGACAACGGGCTCACAGTCTAGATGGGCCCCACAGTCCCTTTATGTCCACATCCAGCGCTTAGAACGGTGCTCTGCACATAGTAAGCGCTTAATAAATGCCATCATTATTATTATTATTATTTTTTATATACATTAATGTCTGTCTCCCCGCATCTAGCTGTAAACTCATGGCAGGCAGGGAATGTGTCCATTTATTGTTGTATTGGACTCTCCCAGGTGCTTAGAACAGTGCTCTGCACACAATAAGTGCTCAATAAATATGATTGAATGAATGAATGCTAATAATCAATCAATCAATCGTATTTATTGAGCGCTTACTGTGTGCAGAGCGCTGTACTAAGCGCCTGGAAAGTACAATTCAGCAACAGATAGAGACAATCCCTACCTGACAACGGGCTCACAGTCTAGATGGGCCCCACAGTCCCTTTATGTCCACATCCAGCGCTTAGAACAGTGCTCTGCACATAGTAAGCACTTAATAAATGCCATTATTATTATTATTATTATTGTTATTTATATACATTAATGTCTGTCTCCCCGCATCGAGCTGTAAACTCATGGCAGGCAGGGAATGTGTCTATTTATTGCTGTATTGGACTCTCCCAGGTGCTTAGAACAGTGCTCTGCACACAAGTGCTCAATAAATATGATGAATGAATGAATGCTAATAATCAATCAATCAATCGTATTTATTGAGCGCTTACTGTGTGCAGAGCACTGTACTGAGCGCTTGGGAAGTACAAGTTGGCAACATATAGAGCCGGTCCCTACCCAACAGTGGGATGTTAAGCGCTTACTATGTGCCAGGCACCATACTAAGCCCCGGGGTGGATACAAGCAAATCAGGTTGGACGTAGCCCCTGTCATCATCATCATCATCATCATCATCAATCGTATTTATTGAGCGCTTACTATGTGCAGAGCACTGTACTAAGCGCTTGGGAAGTACGAATTGGCAACATATATATATATATACTCGATCCCCATTTTCCGGGTGAGGTCACTGAGGCCCAGAGAAGTGAAGTGACTTGCCCGAGGACGCACAGCAGACGAGTGGCGGAGTCGGGATTAGAACCCAGGTCCTTCCGACTCTCAGCCACTGGGCCACGCTGCCAGGTCACCACTTCGTTGGGCTTATTTATTCATTCAGTCATTCATTGAATCATATTTATTGAGCGCTTACTGTATGCAAAGCACTGTACTAAGCACACCTCCTCCAAGAGGCCTTCTTTAAGCGCCCCCATTCCTCTCTCCCCTTCCCTTCTGCGTCTCCTTGACTCGCTCCTTTCCTTCATCCCCCCTCGCAGCCCCACGCCACTTTTATGTCCATCACTGTCATTTATTTATTTCTATTTATGTCTGCCTTCCCCCTGGACTGTAAACTCCTTGTGGATAAGGAATGCGTCTTTTTATTGCTGTATTGTCCTCTCCCAAGCGCTTAGTCCAGTGCTCTGCACACAGTAAGCGCTCAATAAATACCACTGAATGAATGGATGAATGTCCTCTCCCAAGGGCTCAGTTCAGTGCTCTGCACACAGTAAGTGCTCAATAAATACAATTGAATGAATGAATGTCCTCTCCCAAGGGCTTAGTCTAGTGCTTTGCACACAGTAAGTGCTCAATAAATACAATTGAATGAATGGATGAATGTCCTCTCCCCAGGGCTTAGTCCAGTGCTCTGCACACAGTAAGCGCTCAATAAATACCATTGAATGAATGGATGAATGTCCTCTCCCCAGGGCTTAGTCCAGTGCTCTGCACACAGGGAGCGCTCAATAAATACAATAGAATGAATGGATGAGTGTCCTCTCCCAAGGGCTCAGTCCAGTGCTCTGCACACAGTGAGCGCTCAATAAATACAATTGAATGAATGGATGAATGTCCTCTCCCAAGGGCTCAGTCCAGTGCTCTGCACACAGTGAGCGCTCAATAAATACAATTGAATGAATGGATGAATGTCCTCTCCCAAGGGCTTAGTCCAGTGCTCTGCACACAGTAAGCGCTCAATAAATACCATTGAATGAATGGATGAATGTCCTCTCCCAAGGGCTCAGTCCAGTGCTCTGCACACAGTAAGCACTCAATAAATGCCATTGAATGAATGGATGAATGTCCTCTCCCAAGGGTTCAGTCCAGTGCTCTGCACACAGTAAGCACTCAATAAATACAATTGAATGAATGGATGAGTGATTGAATAATAATAATAATGGCATTTGTTAAGTGCTTACTATGTGCGAAGCACTGTTCTAAGTGCTGGGGGATACAAGGTGATGAGGTTGTCCCACGTGGGGCTCACAGTTTTAATCCCCATTTTACAGATGAGGGAACTGACACAGAGAGGTTAAGTGGCTCGCCCAAGGTCACACAGCTGACAAGTGGCGGAGCTGGGATTCGAACCCATGACCTCTGACTCCCAAGCCCGGGCTCTTTCCACTGAGTCACGCTGCTTCTTTGCCTGGCCCCCCCTCCCAGGATGAGGGACATCAGTGAGGGAAGGTTCCCCTCTCCCCCGCCAAACTCATCTTGGTTTCCTTCCCTTCCCACCACTCGTCTATGTCCGTCCCCCCCAATATCAATCAATCAATCAATCAATCATATTTATTGAGCGCTTACAGTGTGCAGAGCACTGGACTAAGCGCTTGGGAAGTACAAGTTGGCAACATCTAGAGGCAGTCCCTACCCAACAGTGGGCTCACAGTCTAGAAGGGGGAGACAGAGAACAAAACCAAACACACTAACAAAATAAAATAAATAGAGTAGATATGTACAAGTAAAATAAATAAATAAATACATAGAGTAATAAATATGTACAAACATATATACATATATACAGGTGCTGTGGGGAAGGGAAGGAGGTAAGATGAGGTACATATTTATTACTCTATTTATTTATTTATTTTACTTGTACATTTCTATCCTATTTATTTTATTTTGTTGGTATGTTTGGTTCTGTTCTCTGTCTCCCCCTTTTAGACTGTGAGCCCACTGTTGGGTAGGGACTGTCTCTATGTGTTGCCAATTTGTACTTCCCAAGCGCTTAGTACAGTGCTCTGCACATAGTAAGCGCTCAATAAATACGATTGATTGATCGATTGATTGATTGACTGTGAGCCCACTGTTTGGTAGGGACTGTCTCTATATGTTGCCAACTTGTACTTCCCAAGCGCTTAGTACAGTGCTCTGCACACAGTAAGCGCTCAATAAATACGATTGATGATGATGATGATGGTCCCCCCATTTCAGCCTCTCAGGGTCCTTATTTATTTCTATTCATGTCTGTCTCCCCCTCTCGCCTGTATGCTCGTTGTGAGCAGGGAATGTGTCTGTTTATTCTTCTATTGTCCTCTCCCAAGCGCTTAATAATAATAATAATATTAATAATAATGTTGGTATTTAAGCGCTTACTATGTGCCAAGCACTGTTCTAAGCGCTGGGGAGGTTACAAGGTGATCAGGTTGTCCCACGGGGGACTCACAGTCTTCATCCCCGTTTTACAGATGAGGGAACGGAGGCCCAGAGAAATTAAGTGACTTGCCCAAAGTCACAGAGCTGACAGTTGGAGGAGCTGGGATTTGAACCCATGACCTCTTAGTACAGTGCTCGGCACGCAGCAGGCGGTCAATAAATACGATTGACTGACTGAACGCCCCCACCCTCGTTCAACACCACCTCCCACCCCACCCGGTCTGATGCCCCAGAGTGGAGGAGCCCATTATCCACACACCCCCACCGCAACAGGCCCGGCATGCTCCCACGTGAGAGGGAAACTGAGGACCTGAGAAGGGGGCAGGGACAGGTCAGACGACCCACAATCGCATTTATTGAGCGCTTACTGTGTGCAGAGCACTGGACTAGGCGCTTGGGAAGGACAAGTTGGCAACATATAGAGACGGTCCCTACCCAACAGTGGGCTCACACAAATTCCGGTTTTCCCCACTCGTCACCCGTTTCCCTCCAAACTGGCCTGGAATGCCTTCCCTCCGCACATCAATCAATTAATCGTATTTATTGAGCGCTTACTGTGTGCAGAGCACTGTACTAAGCGCTTGGGAAGGACAAGTTGGCAACATATAGAGACGGTCCCTACCCAACAGTGGGCTCAAAGTCTAGAAGAACATCCGCCGCGCTAGCTCTCTTCCTCCCTTCAAGGCCCTACTGAGAGCTCACCTCCTCCGGGAGGCCTTCCCACACTGATCCCCCTTTTTCCTCTCCTCCTTCCCGTCCCCCCCACTTCTCTCCCTCCTTCCCCTCCCCACAGCACCTGTATATACGTTTGTACGGATTTATTACTCTATTTTATTTGTACATATTCTAGTTATTATTTTATTCCGTTAATATCTTTTGTTTTCTCCCCACAGCACCTGTATATACGTCCGTACGGATTTATTACTCTATTTTATTTGTACATATTCTAGTTATTATTTTATTCCGTTAATATCTTTTGTTTTCTCCCCACAGCACCTGTATATACGTTTGTACGGATTTATTACTCTATTTTATTTGTACATATTCTAGTTATTATTTTATTCCGTTAATATCTTTTGTTTCCTCCCCACAGCACCTGTAAATACGTTTGTACGGATTTATTACTCTATTTTATTTGTACATATTCTAGTTATTATTTTATTCTGTTAATATCTTTGGTTTCCTCCCCACAGCACCTGTATATACGTTTGTACGGATTTATTACTCTATTTTATTTGTACATATTCTAGTTATTATTTTATTCTGTTAATATCTTTTGTTTCCTCCCCACAGCACCTGTATATACGTCTGTACGGATTTATTACTCTATTTTATTTGTACATATTCTAGTTATTATTTTATTCTGTTAATATCTTTTGTTTCCTCCCCACAGCACCTGTATATACGTTTGTACGGATTTATTACTCTATTTTATTTGTACATATTCTAGTTATTTTATTCCGTTAATATCTTTTGTTTCCTCCCCACAGCACCTGCATATACATTTGTATGGATTTATTACTCTATTTTATTTGTACATAGTCTAGTTATTATTTTATTCTGTTAATATCTTTTGTTTCCTCCCCACAGCACCTGTATATACGTCTGTACGGATTTATTACTCTATTTTATTTGTACATATTCTAGTTATTATTTTATTCTGTTAATATCTTTTGTTTCCTCCCCACAGCACCTGTATATACGTCCGTACGGATTTATTACTCTATTTTATTTGTACATATTCTAGTTATTATTTTATTCCGTTAATATCTTTGGTTTCCTCCCCACAGCACCTGTATATACGTTTGTACGGATTTATTACTCTATTTTATTTGTACATATTCTAGTTATTATTTTATTCTGTTAATATCTTTTGTTTCCTCCCCACAGCACCTGTATATACGTCCGTACGGATTTATTACTCTATTTTATTTGTACATATTCTAGTTATTATTTTATTCCGTTAATATCTTTTGTTTCCTCCCCACAGCACCTGCATATACGTCTGTACGGATTTATTACTCTATTTTATTTGTACATATTCTAGTTATTATTTTATTCTGTTAAAATCTTTTGTTTTCTCCCCACAGCACCTGTATATACGTTTGTACGGATTTATTACTCCATTTTATTTGTACATATTCTGGTTATTATTTTATTCTGTTAATATCTTCTGTTTCCTCCCCACAGCACCTGTATATACGTGTGTACGGATTTATTACCCTATTTTATTTGTACATATTCTAGTTATTATTTTATTCCGTTAATATCTTTTGTTTCCTCCCCACAGCACCTGCATATATGTTTGTACGGATTTATTACTCTATTTTATTTGTACATATTCTATTTATTATTTTGTTCTCTTAATATGTTTTGTTGTCTGCCTCCCCCTTCTAGCCTGTGAGCCCGCTGTTGGGTAGGGACCGGCTCTATGTGTTGCCAACTTGGACTTCCCAAGCGCTTAGTACAGTGCTCTGCGCACAGTGAGCGCTCAGTAAATACGACTGAATGAATGAATGGACTGAACTGGGATTGTGCTCACCACCCCCCGCCCCTTTCGACCCTTAGACTCACCCTGTTTACCCCGGCCTCCTGCCCCCCACCCCCATCCCCCTGGGGTCACCTGATGGGGATGGGGGCTGGGGGTGGGGGATGTGGGAGCGTATTTAAGCCCCCCAACCCCACGCAGCCAGAACCGCGGAGCCGGCACCGGATTCGGACCAGGTGAGGAGGCCGGGGACGCCCCCCAACCCTCACTGGGACCCCCAAAGCAGGAACTGGAGGGAGGGGGAGTACCAAGGGTTGGGGCTAACTTGTGGGGGGCAAGGACGGACCCCACTCCAGGTCTGCCGGGCCGGGAGAGGAGGTTTAGGAAGACTGGGCCGGGGAATCATCATCATCATCATCAATCGTATTTATTGAGCGCTTACTATGTGCAGAGCACTGGACTAAGCGCTTGGGAAGTCCAAATTGGCAACATCTAGAGACAGTCCCTACCCAACAGTGGGCTCACAGCCGAGAAAAGGGGGAATCGTCGTGGGCAGGGAACGTGTCGAACGACTTGTTGTCATCGTCCTCTCCCAAGCGCTTAGTACAGTGCTCTGTGCGCGGTAAGCGCTCAATCAGTACCGCTGATTGATTTCATGTGAGTCAGTCCGTCGTGTTTATGGGCGCGGAGCACCGTACAGAGCGCTCACCCTTTGCCCTCTGCTCAACTCCTTCGCCCCAACGTGCTCCTCCAGGACCCTCCTCCGCCGTCCTGACCATCGCCATGAAGCTCCTGGCCCTGACCGTGGTGTTCCTGACCGTCTGCAGCCTCGAAGGTGGTCGGGACGGGTGGCGGGGGTGGGCGCGGGGGGCTCGGGGGAGACTCCCCAAGCCAGGTTCCTGGGATCCGGGCCCCTGGGCCCCACCGCACCCCGGTTGCCGGAGTCGGGGTAGGGGGTGGGACCCGGGTCATCCTGACCGTGTTGATCTTTCCAGGCCACGTGATCCGCCGGGATGCGGAGGAGGCCGAGGTTCAGGGCCTGTTTTCCCAGTATTTCAAGGCTCTGACCGACTACAGCAAAGACCTGGTGGACAAGGTCCAGGCCCCCGAGTTGCAGGCCCAAGCCAAGTACGTGGGGCTGGGGGCCCAACAGGACGCCTTTTAGACTGGGAGCCCACCGTCGGGTAGGGACCGTCTCTATATGTTGCCAATTTGTACTTCCCAAGCGCTTAGTCCAGTGCTCTGCGCATAGTAAGCGCTCAATAAATACGATTGATGATGATGATGATGACGTGGGGGGCGACGGCTGGGGGGCCGGGGGACCCGAAAAGCAAAGGGAGGGGAGGAAGGCGCTATCTTTTTACTCTATTTATTTATTTATTTAATTTATTTGTTCATATCTGTTCTATTTATTTTATTTTGTTAGTATGTTTGGTTTTGTTCTCTGTCTCCCCCTTTTAGACTGTGAGCCCACTGTTGGGTAGGGACTGTCTCTATATGTTGCCAATTTGGACTTCCCAAGCGCTTAGTCCAGTGCTCTGCGCATAGTAAGCGCTCAATAAATACGATTGATGATGATGACGACGTGGGGGGCGACGGTTGGGGGGCCGGGGGACCCGAAAAGCAAAGGGAGGGGAGGAAGGCGCTATTTTTTTACTCTATTTAATTTATTTGTTCATATCTATTCTATTTATTTTATTTTGTTAGTATGTTTGGTTTTGTTCTCTGTCTCCCCCTTTTAGACTGTGAGCCCACTGTTGGGTAGGGACCGTCTCTAGATGTTGCCAATTTGGACTTCCCAAGCGCTTAGTCCAGTGCTCTGCACAGAGTAAGCGCTCAATAAATACCATTGATGATGATGATGATGATGACAAAAGACCTCTAGACTATAGTAATGATGATGAGGAGGAGCCCACTGTGGGGTAGCGACCGTCTCTATCTCTTGCCGACTTGTAATAGTGATGGTATTTACTAAGCGCTTACTACGTGCAAAGCCCTGTTCTAAGCGCTGGGGAGGTTACAAGGTGATCAGGGGGTCCCACGGGGGGCTCCCGGTCTTCATCCCCATTTTCCAGATGAGGTCACTGAGGCCCAGAGAAGTGAAGTGACTCGCCCAAAGTCACCCAGCTGACAACAGGCGGAGCCGGGATTTCAACCCTTGACCTCTGGACTCCAAACCCCGGGCTGTTTACCACTGAGCCACGCTGCTTCTTGTGATCAATCAATCGTATTTACTGAGCGCTTACTGTGTGCACAGCACTGGACTAAGCGCTTGGGAAGTACAATCAATCAATCAATCGTATTTATTGAGCGCTTACTGTGTGCAGAGCACTGGACTAAGCGCTTGGGAAGTACAATCAATCGATCGTATTTATTGAGCGCTTACTGTGTGCAGAGCACTGGACTAAGCGCTTGGGAAGTACAATCAATCGTATTTATTGAGCGCTTACTGTGTGCAGAGCACTGGACTAAGCGCTTGGGAAGTACAATCAATCAATCAATCGTATTTATTGAGCACTTACAGTGTGCAGAGCACTGGACTAAGCTCTTGGGAAGTACAAGCAATCAATCAATAGTATTTATTGAGCGCTTACTGTGTGCAGAGCACTGGACTAAGCGCTTGGGAAGTACAATCAATCAATCAATAGTATTTATTGAGCGCTTACTGTGTGCAGAACACTGTACTAAGCGCTTGGGAAGTCCAAGTTGGCAACATCTAGAGACGGTCCCTACCCAACAGTGGGCTCACGGTCTAGAACTTCCCAAGCGCTTAGTCCAGTGCTCTGCCCGCAGTAAGCGCTCGATAAATACGACTGAATGAATAATAATAATAGTAACGATGATGACGGCATTTGTTAAGCGCTTACTATGTGCCAAGCACTGTTCTAAGCGCTGCGGGGGGGGGGGGGGGGGATTCAAGGTGATCAGGTTGTCCCACGGGGGGCTCCCAGTCTTAAAGAGAAGCAGCGGAAGGAGCCCGGGCTTGGGAGTCAAAGGCTGCGGGTTCTAATCCCGGCTTTGCCACTTAGCCGCTGGGTGACTTTGGGCGAGTCACTTCACTTCTCCGTCCCTCAGTTCCCTCATCTGTGAAATGGGAGATTAAGACCGTGAGCCCCATGTGGGACAACCTGATCACCTCGTATCCCCCCCGGCGCTTAGAAAAGTGCTTCATCATCATCATCAATCGTATTGATGAGAAGCAGCGTGGCTCAGTGGAAAGAGCCCGGGCTTTGGAGCCAGAGGTCATGGGTTCGAATCCCGGCTCCGCCACATGTCTGCTGTGTGACCTTGGGCAAGTCACTTCACTTCTCTGAGCCTCAGTTCCCTCATCTGTAAAACGGGGATTAAGACTGTGAGCCCCACGTGGGACAACCTGATCACCTTGTATCCCCCTCAGCGCTTAGAACAGTGCTTTGCACATAGTAAGCGCTTAACAAATGCCATCATTATTATTATTATTATTTATTGAGCACTATGTGCAGAGCACTGTACTAAGCGCTTGGGAAGTACAAATTGGCAACATCTAGAGACAGTCCCTACCCAACAGTGGGCTCACAGTCTAAAAGGGGGAGACAGAGAACAAAACCAAACATACTAACAAAATAAAATAAATAGAATAGATATGTACAAATAAAATAAAAAGAGTAAAAAAATATGTACAAACATATATACAGGTGCTGTGGGGAAGGGAAGGGGGTAAGATGGGGGGGATGCAGAGGGGGACGAGGGGGAGAGGAAGGAAGGGGCTTCGCACATAGTAAGCGCTTAACCAATGCTATTATTATTATTATTATTATTATTATTATTATATTTATTATTATTATTATTTTAGGGCCTACTTGGAAAAGACCCAGGAGCAGCTGACCCCACTGGCTAAGAAGGCAGGATCGGACCTGATGAACTTCCTCAGCAGCCTGGTGGAGTCCGGCAAGAAGGCGGTCGGCCCGTGAGGCCGCCGTCAGCCGGGAGGGTCGGGCGCCCCGTCCCCAACACCGTCCCACCTCTGTCCTCAGCCGGCCCGGTTTTCCAAATAAACGCCGCAGATTCTGAGAACTGACCCGTGTGCGTCTCTTACGTTGCGGCGGGGCCATTTGGGTTGGTTGGTTTTAGTTTATCGTTCATTCAATTGTATTTATTGAGCACCTACTGCGTGCAGAGCGCTGGACTAAGCGCTTGGGAAGGACAAGTTGGCAACATCTAGAGACGGTCCCTACCCAACAGCGGGCTTGTTCGGCGCCTACTAAGAGCTGGGGTAGATTCATTCATTCATTCATTCAACCGTATTTACTGAGCGCTTACTGCGTGCAGAGCACTGGACTAAGCGCTTGGGAAGGACAAGTTGGCAACATATATTCATGCATTCAATCGTATTTATTGAGCGCCTACTGCGTGCAGAGCGCTGGACTAAGCGCTTGGGAAGGACAAGTTGGCAACATAGAGACATGGTCCCTACCCAACAGCGGGCTTGTTAAGCACCTACTAAGAGCTGGGGTAGATTCATTCAATCAATCAATCAATCAATCGTATTTATTGAGCGCTATGTGCAGAGCACTGTACTAAGCGCTTGGGAAGTACAAATTGGCAACACATAGAGACGGTCCCTACTCAACAGTGGGCTCACAGTCTAAAAGGGGGAGACAGAGAACAAAACCAAACATACCAACAAAATAAAATAAATAGGATAGAAATGTACAAGTAAAATAAATAGAGTAATAAATATGTACAACCATATATACATATATACATATATTCATTCAATCGTATTTATTGAGCGCTTACTACGTGCCGAGCACTGGACTAAGCGCTTGGGAAGGTCAAGTTGGCAACATATAGAGACGGTCCCTACCCAACAGCAGGCTTGTTAAGCGCCTACTAAGAGGTGGGGTAGATTCATTCATTCATTCACTCAACCGCATTTATTGAGCGCTTACTGCGTGCAGAGCACTGGACTAAGCACTTGGGAAGGACAAGTTGGCAACATTTAGAGACGGTCCCTACCCAACAGCAGGCTTGTTAGGCGCCTACTACGAGCTGGGGTAGATTCATTCATTCATTCATTCAATCGTATTTATTGAGCGCTTACTGCGTGCACAGCACTGGACTAAGCGCTTGGGAAGGACAAGTTGGCAACATATAGAGACAGTCCCTACCCAACAGCGGGCTTGTTAAGCGCCTACTAAGAGGTGGGGTAGATTCATTCATTCATTCACTCAACTGCATTTATTGAGCGCTTACTGCGTGCAGAGCACTGGACTAAGCACTTGGGAAGGACAAGTTGGCAACATTTAGAGACGGTCCCTACCCAACAGCGGGCTTGTTAAGCGCCTACTAAGAGGTGGGGTAGATTCATTCATTCATTCACTCAATCATATTTATTGAGCGCTTACTGTGTGCAGAGCACTGGACTAAACGCTTGGGAAGTACAAGTTGGCAACATATAGAGACGGTCCCTACCCAACAGCGGGCTTGTTAAGCACCTACTAAGAGCTGGGGTAGATTCATTCATTCATTCATTCAATCGTATTTATTGAGCGCTTACTGCGTGCAGAGCACTGGACTAAGCGCTTGGGAAGGACAAGTTGGCAACATATAGAGACGGTCCCTACCCAACAGCAGGCTTGTTAGGCGCCTACTAAGAGCTGGGGTAGATTCATTCATTCATTCATTCAACCGTATTTATTGAGCGCTTACTGCGTGCAGAGCACTGGACTAAGCGCTTGGGAAGTACAAGTTGGCAACATATAGAGACAGTCATTCACTCATTCAATTGTACTTATTGAGCGCTTACTGCGTGCAGAGCACTGGACTAGGCGCTTGGGAAGTACAAGTTGGCAACATATCGAGACAATCCCTACCCAACAGCAGGCTTGTTAAGCGCCTACTAAGAGCTGGGGTAGAGGCAAGCTAATCAGGTGGGACACAGTCCCTTCTGCCCGGTTTTAATCCCCATTTTAAGGTCACTGAGGCCCAGGGAAGTCAAGTGACTTGTCCAAGGTCACCCAGCGGACAAGTGGCAGAGCAGGGATTAGAATCCAGGCCCGGGATCTATCCACCAGGCCGTGCTGCTTCTCTGTCCTCCCCTCCCCTTGGTTGGAGGGCCCTCGCAGCCCCCGCGCCCCAATTTTCCCTCTGCTCCCCCGCCCGCCAAATCCATCCCCTCCAGGAAGTTTTCCTAGATAGGCTCCCCACAACCAACAGTCATCCCTCCTCCCCAATCCCAAGGTATTTTCCTCATCTGAGCCCCTCAGCCCTTCCCACTGGCCCCCCGAATCTCACCCCCGACCCCTAGCCCACCTCCTCCCTCTGGTTGGTGCTCCCTCCCCTCCCAAATCCGGCAGACTATCACTACCCACCCAACCTTCAAAGCCTTACTTAAAATCACATCTCCTCCAAGAGCCCATCTCAACCCTCATTTACCCCTACTCTTATTCTCTTTTAATAATAATAACAATAATAATGGCATTTGTTAAGCGCTTACTATGTGCAAAGCACTGTTCTAAGTGCTGGGGGGCATGCAAGGTGATCAAGTCGCCCCACGGGGGGCTCACAGTCTTCATCCCCATTTTACAGATGAGGTCACTGAAGCTCAGAGAAGTTAAGTGACTTGCCCAAGGTCACACAGCAGACGTGTGGTGGAGCCGGGATTCAAACCCATGACCTCGGGCGAGCCACTTAACTTCTCCGGGTCTCGGTTGCCTCGTCTGTAAAACGGGGATTAAGACTGTGAGCCGCACGTGGGACAAGGGATTGTGTCCAACCTGATGACCTTGGATCTACCCCAGTGCTTAGAACAGCGCTTGGCACATAATAAGCGCTTAACAAATACCATTGTTATTAAGTCATTTAACTTCTCTGTGCCTCAGTTACCTCATCTGTAAATTGGGGATTAAGACTGTGAGCCCCACGTGGGACAATCTGATTATTTTGTGTCTATCCCACTGCTTAGAACAGTGTCTGGAACACAGTAAGTGCTTAATACTATAATTACTATTCCTAAGTCACTTCTCTGTGCCTCAGTTCCCTCATCTGTAAAATGGGGATTAAGACTGTGAGCCCCACGTGGGACAATCTGATTGCTCTGTATCTATCCCACTGCCCAGAACAGCGCCTGGCACATAGTAAGCGCTTAATACCATAATTATTAAGTCATTTACCTTCTCTGCCTCTCGGTTACCTCATCTGTAAAATGGGGATTAAGACTGTGAGCCCCACGTGGGACAATCCGATTATCTTGTATCTAACCCACTGCTTAGAACAGTGTCTGGAACATAGTAAGTGCTTAATACCATAATCACTATTCCTAAATCACTTCTCTGTGCCTCAGTTCCCTCATCTGTAAAATGGGGATTAAGACTGTGAGCCCCACGTGGGACAATCTGATTGCTCTGTATCTATCCCACTGCTCAGAACAGCGCCTGGCACATAGTAAGCGCTTAATACCATAATTATTAAGTCATTTACCTTCTCTGCATCTCGGTTACCTCATCTGTAAAATGGGGATTAAGACTGTGAGCCCCAAGTGGGACAATCTGATTATCTTGTGTCTATCCCACTGCTTAGAACAGTGTCTGGAACACAGTAAGTGCTTAATACCATAATTACTATTCCTAAGTCATCATCATCAATCGTATTTATTGAGCGCTTAGTAAGCGCTTAATACCATAATTATTATCATTAAGTCATTTACCTTCTCTGCATCTCCGTTACCTCATCTGTAAAATGGGGATTAAGACTATGATCCCCAAGCGGGGCAACCTGAATATGTTGTATCTACTTCAGTGCTTAGTACAGAGCCCGGAACATAGTAAACGCTTACCAGAAGCCCTTAAATACCGGACAAAAGAAAGTGCTGTCGCCATCGGCCAGGTGCCCCCCTCAACCTCTTCTGTCTCTCCCCAAAACTGGGGCCAGGGGGGTTTGGACCATTCGTCCTCTGACCCACCCAGGGCGGATGTCAGAGGTCAGAGGTCAGAGTTCAGAGCGGATCTGGGGGTCCAAACAGCAGAAGCTTTATTGGAAGGCAGCAGGGGACCCGGCGTTGATTAGGAGAGAGGGGACCGGTGGACGTTTATCATTACCTATTAATCAGGGGGCAGGACTGAAGCGCGGAAGGAAGAGGAGGGGGAAAGACCTGAAGAGAGCGGGAGGAAGAGGGCCGAGGCCCAGCGAGTCGGGGGGATCGGGGTCCCTTCCGTCCCCCATGCTATTTCGGGGTCTTCTCATGGTGCAGTGTCTCATAGGTCTCCTGGCTGTGACTGCCCAGACCCTGGGGGAGGAAAAAGGAAAGCGTGGAGGGGTGGCGGGGGGGTCCCCAACTCCCTCCTCCCACCCACGTTTGATCCCGATCTTCCCCTCCCCACCTATCCCGCTGACCCAGGACGCACCCCGACTCCAAGCCCCAGCCAGACAGGACCCCCCCCCATTCCCCTTCTCTCCCGGGGACCCCGCAGTAGGCGCTTAATACAGTGCCCTGAGCACAGTTAGCCCTCAATCAATCAATCAACCGCATTTATTGAGCGCTTACTGTGTGCAGGGCACTGTACTAAGCGCTTGGGAAGTACAAGTCGGCAACACGTAGAGACAGTCCCTACCCAACAGCGGGCTCACAGTCTAGAAGTCTAGATATGATAAATATGATCAAATGATGGAGGAAGTTGGGGGATGCAGCGATCGCGCTCCCCACCTTCAAAAGCTCCCTTAGACTGGAAGCTCGTCGTGGGCACGGAATGAGTCTGTTTATTGTTGTACCGTACCCTCCCAAGCGCTTAGTACAGTGCTCCGCACCAAGTAAGCGCTCCGTAAATACGACCGAATGAATTAAAGCACGTCTCCAAGAGGCCTTCCCCGACTGAGCCCTTATTTCCTCTTCTCCCGCTCCCTTCTGCGTCCTCCCGGCACTTGGATTTGCTCCCTTTATTCCCGCCGCCCTCATCCCACAGTCCTCGTTTACTTATTCATACCGTGTCTCTTCTGTAAGGAGGCGGGCAGGGAGCGGGTCTACCAACTATGCTCCACCCTACCCTCCCAGGCGCTCATACAGTGCTCAGCACGCTTTAAGCGCTCCGTAAATAGGACGGATTGATGGATTGGGCGGTGATGGGGGAGGCTGGTCTCACTCACCGTGTAGATCCCCTCGGATTTCTGGAGAGACAAAGCGGGAGAGGTTCAGAATTCCGGTATTCCCACAGAAACCCAACATCCCCTCCGCTCCCCCAATCCCGAATATCCCGGGCGAGGGCAGAGCTGAGGGGCTCCAAGGGGGGACGCGGAGGGCGGAGGAGACCGCGAGAGGGGTGGGAAGGGGCCGGTGGGCCGGAGAGACTCCGTACCTCGAAGCCGACGGAGGATTCGGGCTGCTTTCTCACTTGGACCTGGGCGGAGAGAGGACGCGGTTCCCGCATCGGAGCAGCCCGTTGCCCCCCTCGAATCCCCTCGACTCCCACCTCCTTCTCCTGCCAGCCAGGGACCCCCATAACTGCAGCTCCAAGACGCCTCCCCCAGGAAGCCTTCCTGGGCTCCCCAGAAGCAGCGTGGCTCAGTGGAAAGAGCCCGGGCTTGGATGTCAGAGGTCATGGGTTCAAATCCCGACTCCGCCCACTGTCAGCTGCGTGACTTTGGGCGAGTCGCTTCCCTGCTCTGGGCCTCAGTGACCTCATCTGTAAAATGGGGATTAAGATTGTGAGCCCCACGTGGGACAACCTGCTCACCTTGTAACTTCCCCAGCACTTAGAACAGTGCTCTGCACGTAGTAAGCGCTTAATAAATGCCATTATTATTATTATTATTATTATTGAGCGCTTATTGTGTGCTCTTATTGTCACTGTACGAAGAGCTTGGGAGAGGACAATAGAACAGGAAACAGATACGTTCCCTGCCCACAGCGAGCTCACAGTCTAGGGGGGGAGATAGACGTGAATATATATAAATAGATGAATATATAAATAAATCAGTCTATAAATTGCAGCTATATACAGGTTCTTCCTCTTGGGCCCTCGGGGAGCCTTCTGAGGGCAGGGGCTGGACACCCACCCGTACCCCCCATCTCCCCACAGATCATCATCAATCATATTTATTGAGCGCTTACTGTGTGCAGAGCACTGTACTAAGCGCTTGGGAAGTACAAATTGGCGACATATAGGGACGGTCCCTACCCAACAGCGGGCTCACAGTCTAAAAGATCGGATCTAAAAAGTCTAAAAGCCCTCAGATCAGGTCAGTCGGGAGGCCGGCGGGGGCGAGGGGCTGTCCTGCCCCCCACCCTGTCGTCGTCCCCCCCCCCCCCACCCGGACCCCACCAGGAAGCGGGCAGTACCTTGAGGCGGCAATACAGCAGGGTGAGGACGATGCCGTAGGCGAAGAGGATGGCGTCCAGTATGTAGCACAGCTCGGGCTCGGCCAGGGCCGCTGGGGCCGGAGGAGGAAAACGGACAGGAGCTCGGGGAGAGGTCGGGGGTCGCGAAGCGGGACCCCAGCGCCGCTCCCCCGACCCCAAACCACATGTTGGGGCGGAGGGGGGACCGGTGGGCTTCCCGTGCCTCGGTGGGGCCCGTGACCACAGCTCCCCACCGCTGCTCGTTCAGCAGAAACCAAAACCTCAGCCTCGGCAGGTTTTGTCGCCTGTCCCCTGCTTCTATCTTCATCATCAATCGTATCTATTGAGCGCTTACTATGTGCAGAGCACTGGACTAAGCGCTTGGGAAGTCCAAATTGGCAACCTATAGAGACAGTCCCTACCCAACAGTGGGCTCACAGTCTAAAAGGGGGAGACAGAGAACAAAACCAAACATACTAACAAAATAAAATAAATAGAATAGATATGTACAAGATAAATAGAGTAATAAATCTGTACAAACATATATACATATATCCAGGTGCTGTGGGGAAGGGAAGGAGGTAAGATGGGGGGGATGGAGAGGGGGACGAGGGGGAGAGGAAGGAAGGGGCTCAGTCTGGGAAGGCCTCCTGGAGGAGGTGAGCTCTCAGCAGGGCCTTGAAGGGAGGAAGAGAGCGAGCTTGGCGGATGGGCAGAGGGAGGGCATTCCGGGCCCGGGGGAGGACGTGGGCCGGGGGTCGATGGCGGGACGGGCGAGAACGAGGTACGGTGAGGAGATTAGCGGCGGAGGAGTGGAGGGTGCGGGCTGTGAGCCCGCTGCCGGGTAGGGCCCGTCTCTAGATGTTGCCGACTTGGACTTCCCAAGCACTTAGTACAGTGCTCTGCACACAGGAAGCGCTCAATAAATACGATCGAATGAATGAGGGGCCGCAGGGGGAGCCCGGAGAGGAGGGATGGGGTGAACAGCAGGCGGGAGAGACGGGCCCCATCTCAGTAGGGGGACGGAGAAGCCCTCCGGGACGGGGGTGATCACGGAAGGTGGTGGGAAGAGGGAGTCTACTCCACTGTCATCAACCCCCCACCGTCCCCAACCCCAACTACACCCAGAGTCCCAAGCCGGAGGCCCAAAGAGCTAGACTGTGAGCCCACTGGTGGGTAGACTGTCTCTATACTCTGCCAACTTGTACTTCCCAAGCGCTTAGTACAGTGCTCTGCACACAGTAAGCGCTCAATAAATACGATCGAATGAATGAGGGGCCGCAGGGGGAGCCCGGAGAGGAGGGATGGGGTGAAAGACAGGCGGGAGAGACGGGCCCCATCTCAGTAGGGGGAAGGAGAAGCCTTCCGGGACGGGGGTGACCACGGAAGGTGGTGGGAAGAGGGAGTCTACTCCACTGTCATCAGCCCCAACTACACCCAGAGTCCCAAGCCGGAGGCCCAAAGAGCTAGACTGTGAGCCCACTGGTGGGTAGACTGTCTCTGTACATTGCCAACTTGGACTTCCCAAGCGCTTAGTCCAGTGCTCTGCACACAGGAAGCGCTCAATAAATACGATCGAATGAATGAGGGGCCGCAGGGGGAGCCCGGAGGGGACGGATGGGGTGAACAGCAGGCGGGAGAGACGGGCCCCATCTCAGTAGGGGGAAGGGGAAGCCCTCCGGGACAGGGGTGACCACGGAAGGTGGTGGGAAGAGGGAGTCTACTCCACTGTCATCAACCCCAACTACACCCAGAGTCCCAAGCCGGAGGCCCAAAGAGCTAGACTGTGAGCCCACTGGTGGGTAGACTGTCACTATACGTTGCCAACTTGGGCTTCCCAAGCGCTTAGTACAGTGCTCTGCACACAGGAAGCACTCAATAAATACGATCGAATGAATGAGGGGCCACGGGGGGAGCCCGGAGAGGAGGGATGGGGTGAACAGCAGGCGGGAGAGACGGGCCCCATCTCAGTAGGGGGAAGGAGAAGCCTTCCGGGACGGGGGTGACCACAGAAGGTGGTGGGAAGAGGGAGTCTACTCCACTGTCATCAACCCCAACTACACCCAGAGTCCCAAGCCGGAGGCCCAGAGAGCTAGACTGTGAGCCCACTGGTGGGTAGACTGTCTCTATACGTTGCCAACTTGGACTTCCCAAGCGCTTAGTCCAGTGCTCTGCACACAGTAAGCGCTCAATAAATACGATTGAATGAATGAGCGCGAGAGCGTCACTCAACCACCTCCGTGGCCTCGCCTGTCGCTTAGTACAGTGCTCCTCACACAGTAAGCGCTCCATAAATAAGATTGACTGACTCCCCCGCGTCACTCTGATTTGCTCTCTTTATTCACCAACCGCCCCAGCCCTACAGCTGTCATTTTATTTCTATTAATGCCCGTCTCCCCCTCTAGACTGTAAGCTCGCTCTGGGGAGGAGGGAATGTGTCTGTTCTATTCATTCAATAGTACTGATTGGGTGCTTACTGTGTGCAGGACACTGTACTAAGCGCTTGGGAAGTATTCATTCATTCATCATCATCATCAATCATATTTATTGAGCGCTTACTGTGTGCAGAGCACTGTACTAAGCGCTTGGGAAGTATTCATTCATCATCATCACCAATCGTATTTATTGAGCACTTACTGTGTGCACAGCACTGTACTAAGCGCTTGGGAAGTCCAAGTTGGCAACATATAGAGACAGTCCCTACCCAGCAGTGGGCTCACAGTCTAAAAATTCATTCATTCAAACGTATTTATTATTAATAATAATAATAATAATAATGATGGCATTTGTTAAGCGCTTACTATGTGCAGAGCACTGTTCTAAGCGCTGGGGGGGGGGATGCAAGGTGATCAAGTTGTCCCACGTGGGGCTCACAGTCTTCATCCCCATTTTACAGAGGAGGTAACTGAGGCTCAGAGGAGTTAAGCGACTTGCCCAAGGTCACACAGCAGACCTGTGGCGGAGTCGGGATTCGAACCCCTGACCTCTGACTCCAAAGCCCGGGCTCTTTCCACTGAGCCACGCTGCTTCTCTATTGAGTGCTGTGTGCAGAGCACTGTACTAAGCGCTTGGGAAGTACAAGAGACGGTCCCTACCCAACAACGGGCTCACGGTCTAATTGGAGTACAAGTCATGCTGTCCTCTCCCAAGCGCTTAGTACAGCGCTCTGCACATAGTAAGCGCTCAATAGATACGATTGATTGATTGGGTCAACGGAACACGCCTACCATCTGTTTTTAAGCGCTTAGTACAGTGCTTTTGTTAATATGTTTTGTTGTCTGTTTCCCCCTTCTAGGCTGTGAGCCCGCTGTTGGGTGGGGACTGTCTCTATATGTTGCCAACTTGTACTTCCCAAGCGCTTAGTCCAGTGCTCTGCACACAGTAAGCGCTCAATAAATACGATTGGATGAATGAATGAATGAATGAACGAACAGTAAGCACTCAATAAATAGACTGAATGAATGATGAACAGTAAGCACTCAATGAATGAATTTTTTTTAATGGTATTCCTCAAGCACTTACTATGTGCCAGGCACTGTTCTAAGCGCCGGGGGGAGATTCAAGTGCATAGGTGGGACACGGTCCTCACCCCAAGTGGGGCTCACCATCTTAATCCCCACCGTACGGATGGTAACTGGGGTACAGAGGACTGAAGTGACTTGCCCAAGGTCACACCGCAGACAAGGGGCCGAGGCGGGATTTAGGACCCTCTCCGGACCGTAAGCTCCCTTGAGACTGTAAACTCGTCGTGGTCAGGGGATGTGACTGTTTATTGTTCTATTGTACTCTCCCAAATAGTAATAGCAGCATTTGTTAAGCGCTTACTATGTGCAAAGCACTATTCTAAGCACTGGGGAGGATACAAGGTGATCAGGTTGTAGGGGGCTCACGGTCTTCATCACCATTTTACAGATGAGGTAACTGAGGCTCTGAGAAGTGAAGCGACTTGCCCAAGGTCACACAGCAGACATGTGGTGGGGCCGGGATTCGAACCCATGACCTCTGACTCCAAAGCCCGTGCTCTTTCCACTGAGCCACGCTGCTCAGTACGGTGCTCTGTGCACAGTAAGCGCTCTGTAATAGTAATAATAATAATAATAATGACGGTATTTATTCAATCAATCGTATTTATTGAGCGCTTACTGTGTGCAGAGCACTGTACTAAGCGCTTGGGAAGTACAAGTTGGAAACATATAGAGACAGTCCCTACCCAACAGTGGGCTCGCAGTTTAAAGATAATTAAGCACTTACTATGTGCCAAGCACCGTTCTAAGCGCTGGGGAGGTTACAAGGTGATCAGGTTGTCCCAAGGGGGGCTCACAGTCTTCATCCCCATTTTCCAGATGAGGGAACTGAGGCCCAGAGAAGTGACTTGCCCAGAGTCACCCAGCTGACGATTGGCGGAGCCGGGATTTGAACCCATGACCTCTGAACCTCTGATGCTGTAGTAAATAGGATCGACTGACCCGGGCCCGTGCTCTAACCGCTAGCCCACACGGGACAGAACTACGCCAATGGTAAACGCTCAACAGATAAGATCGATTGATAGGGAGCCCGGCTCCGGCCAGAAACCTAATCAATCAATCAATCAATCAATCAATCGTATTTACTGAGCGCTTACTATGTGCAGAGCACTGTACTAAGCGCTTGGGAAGTACAAATTGGCAACACATAGAGACAGTCCCTACCCAACAGTGGGCTCACAGTCTAAAAGGGGGAGACAGAGAACAGAACCAAACATACCAACAAAATAAAATAAATAGGATAGAAATGTACAAGTGAAATAAATGAATAAATAGAGTAATAAATATGTACAAACATATATACATATATACAGGTGCTGTGGGGAAGGGAAGGAGGTAAGATGGGGGGATGGAGAGGGGGACGAGGGGGAGAGGAAGGAAGGGGCTCAGTCTGGGAAGGCCTCCTGGAGGAGGTGAGCTCTCAGCAGGGCCTTGAAGGGAGGAAGAGAGCGAGCTTGGCGGAGGGGCAGAGGGAGGCCATTCCAGGCCCGGGGGATGACGTGGGATCGATCAGTCGTATTTATCGAGCACTTTAGTGGGTGCGGAGCACTGTACTAAGCGCTTGAGTCCACTCTAACAACACATTTCCTGCCCACGACGAGCTTATGGTCCAGAGGGGGAGATGGGCGTTAATAGAATTAAATCAACGGCGGAGACGGTCGTGGGGCTGGGTGGGGCAGGGCCCGATCCGCCCCACGGCAAAGCCGTCTAAGCGCTTGAGTCCAATCTAACAACACATTTCCTGCCCACGACGAGCTTACGGTCCAGAGGGGGAGACAGGCGTTAATAGAATTAAATCAACGACGGAGACGATCGTGGGGCTGGGTGGGGCAGGGCCCGATCCGCCCCACGGCAAAGCCGTCTAAGCGCTTGAGTCCAATCTAACAACACATTTCCTGCCCACGATGAGCTTACGGTCTAGAGGGGGAGACGGGCGTTAAAAGAATTAAATCAACGGCGGAGACGGTCATGGGGGTGGGTGGGGCAGGGCCCGATCCGCCCCACGGCAAAGCCATCTAAGCGCTTGAGTCCAATCTAACAACACATTTCCTGCCCACGACGAGCTTACGGTCTAGAGGGGGAGACGGGCGTTAATAGAATTAAATCAACAACGGAGACGATCGTGGGGCTGGGTGGGGCAGGGCCCGATCCACCCCACGGCAAAGCCGTCTGTAAGATGGCGGCCGCAGGATGGGAGAGCCGCGGGAGCTTGGGGGAGACCCCCGTCCCCGGCCACCCTGTCTCCGTGGTAGTGACCCCGTCCCTCGACGCCCCCGCCTCTGCCGTCCACCAATCAATCGATCGTATTTATTGAGCGCTTACTGTGTGCAGAGCACTGTACTCAGCACCAAGCGTCACCTCCCTTCGTGCGCCTGCCGGCCAGAGGGGCCTGGCACGGCCCCCTCCTCTTTCTGCCCCCGACGCCAACTTCCCACTGAGCTCCCAAGCCGGGGGCGAGGTGGGGGGGTCCTCCCCAGAGGCCCTTCTGAGGCCTCGCCCGTCGGGGCCACTGGCTCCACGGCTGTAGCTCTGACTGTAGAGGGTGCGCCGGCCCCCAGGCGCGGTGGTCCTGAGGGTGGGCCCCCGGGCGCGGCCCCCCGACTCACCTGCTTCCTGTGCCAGCAGCAGGAGCAGCAGCAGCAGCTCCAAGGCCCGGGGACCCATGGTGGCGGTGGAGGCGGGGGGCCGGGGGGCGGCTGGGTGTCTTGTGTAGTTCAGCCTGCAGCTCCCTGACCACAGGACTCACCCCTTCCTGCCCCGCCCCCCGCCTTTGGCCCCTTCTCCTTCCTGGGGCCTGGGCGGGGCCCGGACCCGCCGGAGGGGGAAGCCCGGGGAGCCCACCCTGGGCTTCCCGCTCTCCCGATCCCAACCCGGAGGCGGCCCCCCGACGGCTCCCGCTCCCCCCGGCAAGCCCCTTCCGACTGCCCCCGGGGCCGTGGTCCCCGGCTCGGGACCGAGGGGCAGGGGGAGCGGTTCGGAGGAACGACGGTGACCGCTGACGGCGGGGGGGGGGGGAAAAGAGGAACAGTGGATCTGGGAAAGAGGAAGTGGGAGAGGGAGCAGGAAGGCACGGAGGCGGTGCTTCCGACGCCCAACACCCCCGTTTCCCATCTCTGAACCCCAAACTGACACCACGGCCGGCCGGGGGACGGGGGGAGGAGAAGGAGCAAGGGAGGAACGCCGACGTGACGTACAGAGGAGGCCGGGCTGGGCCGAGTGGCCGCAGAGCAGCTAATTTATTAATTTCCTTTCCTCCGTCCGGATCGTGGAGGGACACACATGCACACGCAGGCTCCCCGAGGAGAGGAGGGCGGGAGGGCAATCTTCGGGCAGGGGAGGCGGTGGGGGATGGCTCTCGCCCCTCACCGATCCACTTCTCCGAACACGATGTCCTGGGTGCCTGTGGGGAAGGGGAGGTGGGCGGCGGTGGGTGGTCCACCCTCCCCGCCGGACCCCTTCCCGGCCCCTCCTCAAATGGGGGCCCCTCCAACCCAGGGCCCCCCGCCCCGCGACCCCGTACCGATAATGGCCACCACGTCCGCCAACATGTGTCCCTTAGACATCTTGTCCAGGCCGGCCTGGGGAAGGGGACACGGACCCGGGTCAGGACGGAGGGGAGAGCGGGGACGGAGGGGAGGGGGAGTCGGGGAGGGGTCCCCCGCTTCTCACCAAGTGGGCGAAGCCGGGCGCCTTGATCTTGCAGCGATACGGGCGGCTGCTGCCATCCGAAATGAGGTAGACGCCAAACTCACCCTGAGGGCCGGGCACAGGAGAGGAGGGGACGTGAGCCTCCAGCCCCGCCGGCCCCCAAGCCACGGCCCAATCCCCCCGCTTCTTGCCCTCCCGGACCCTCGGTGCCCTGACTCCCCCCCGACCGACTCCATCCCTTCACCTTGGGAGCTTCGATGGCCGTGTAGGTGGCCCCCGGGGGCACCTGGTAGCCCTCGGTGTACAGCTTGAAGTGATGGATCAGCGACTCCATGGACGTCTGGGAAGGCGGGGGACAAGGAAAGGAGGAGATGGGGGAGCCACGCGGACCTGGATCGGGCCCGGCCCCCTCGATCCCAACGGGGGGTCACTGCAGTGTGTTGGGGTGGGGGGGACTGCGTGGCTTAGCGGGTAGAGCACGGCGGAGCAGTCAGAAGGAGTCACAAGGTTACAGGTTCTAATCCCGGCTCCACCGCTCGTCTGCCGTGTGACCTTGGGGAAGTCACTTGACATCTCTGGCCCTCAGTTACCTCACCTGTAAAATGAGGATTGAAACTGTAAGCCCCCTGGGGGACAGGAACCGTACCCGACTCGCCCGTATAATAATAATGATGGCATGTAGTAAGCGCTTACTATGTGCAAAGCACCGTTCTAAGCGCTGGGGAGGTTACAAGGTCATCAGGTTGTCCCACATGGGGCTCACAGTCTTCATCCCCATTTTACAGATGACGTAACTGAGGCACGGAGAAGTGACTTGCCCAAAGTCACCCAGCGCTTAGTATACTGCCTGGCACTTAGTGAGCGGTTAATAAATACCCCAATTACGATTATTAGAAGGTGGGTTCTAATCCCGGCTCCGCCACACATCTGCTGGGTGCCCTTGGGCGAGTCGCTTCACTTCTCTAAACCTCAGTTCCCTCATCTGTAAAAGGGGAATTAAGAGCGCGAGCCCTATGGGGGGATAGGGACCGTCTCCAACCTAATTTGAATCCACCCCAGCGCTTACAACAGTGCTTGGCATATAGTAAGCGCTAAACAAGTGCCACAATTATCATTCCCCACCTTCATCTCAGCCCGCTTTGGGGGGGCGGGGGGGCCACCTTGGCGTCGTCCAGCGCTCAGAACAGTGCTTGGCATATAGTAAGTGCTCAACAAGTGCCACAATTATCGTGGCTCAGTGGAAAGAGCCCAGGCTTTGGAGTCAGAGGTCAAGGGTTCGAATCCCGGCTCCGCCACATGTCTGCTGTGTGACCTTGGGCAAGTCACTTAACTTCTCTGAGCCTCAGTTACCTCATCTGTAAAATGGGGATTAAGACTGGGAGCCCCACATGGGACAACCTGATCACTTTGTATCCCCCCAAGCGCTTAGAACAGTGCTTTGCACATAGTAAGCGCTTAACAAATGCCAACATTATTATTATTATTCCCCACCTTCATCTCGGCCCGCTTTGGGGCGGGGACACCTTGGTGTCGTCCAGCGCTTAGAACAGTGCTTGGCATATAGTAAGCGCTCATCAAGTGCCACAATGATCATTCCCCACCTTCATCTCGGCCCGCTTTGGGGGGGACACCTTGGCATCATCCAGCGCTCCGAACAGTGCTTGGCACATAGTAAGCACTAATTAAGTGCCACAATTATCATTCCCCACCTTCATCTCAGCCCGCTTTGGGGGGGGACACCTTGGCGGCGTCCAGCGCTTAGAACAGTGCTTGGCATATAGTAAGCGCTAATCAAGTGCCACAATTATCATTCCCCACCTTCATCTCGGCCTGCTTTGGGGGGGACACCTTGGCGTCGTCCAGCGCTTAGAACAGCGCTTGGCATATAGTAAGCGCTAATCAAGTGCCACAATTATCATTCCCCACCTTCATCTCAGCCCGCTTTGGGGGGGGGGACACCTTGGTGTCGTCCAGCACTCAGAACAGTGCTTGGCATACAGTAAGCGCTCATCAAGTGCCACAATTATCATTCCCCACCTTCATCTCGGCCCGCTTTGGGGGGGGGGGGGGCACCTTGGCATCGTCCAGCGCTTAGAACAGTGCTTGGCATATAGTAAGTGCTCAACAAGTGCCACAATTATCGTGGCTCAGTGGAAAGAGCCCAGGCTTTGGAGTCAGAGGTCAAGGGTTCGAATCCCGGCTCCGCCACATGTCTGCTGTGTGACCTTGGGCAAGTCACTTAACTTCTCTGAGCCTCAGTTACCTCATCTGTAAAATGGGGATTAAGACTGGGAGCCCCACATGGGACAACCTGATCACTTTGTATCCCCCCAAGCGCTTAGAACAGTGCTTTGCACATAGTAAGCGCTTAACAAATGCCAACATTATTATTATTATTCCCCACCTTCATCTCGGCCCGCTTTGGGGCGGGGACACCTTGGTGTCGTCCAGCGCTTAGAACAGTGCTTGGCATATAGTAAGCGCTCATCAAGTGCCACAATGATCATTCCCCACCTTCATCTCGGCCCGCTTTGGGGGGGACACCTTGGCATCATCCAGCGCTCCGAACAGTGCTTGGCACATAGTAAGCACTAATTAAGTGCCACAATTATCATTCCCCACCTTCATCTCAGCCCGCTTTGGGGGGGGACACCTTGGCGGCGTCCAGCGCTTAGAACAGTGCTTGGCATATAGTAAGCGCTAATCAAGTGCCACAATTATCATTCCCCACCTTCATCTCGGCCTGCTTTGGGGGGGACACCTTGGCGTCGTCCAGCGCTTAGAACAGCGCTTGGCATATAGTAAGCGCTAATCAAGTGCCACAATTATCATTCCCCACCTTCATCTCAGCCCGCTTTGGGGGGGGGGGACACCTTGGTGTCGTCCAGCACTCAGAACAGTGCTTGGCATACAGTAAGCGCTCATCAAGTGCCACAATTATCATTCCCCACCTTCATCTCGGCCCGCTTTGGGGGGGGGGGGGCACCTTGGCATCGTCCAGCGCTTAGAACAGTGCTTGGCATATAGTAAGCGCTAATCAAGTGCCACAATTATCATTCCCCACCATCATCCTGGCCCGCTTTGGGGGGGGACACCTTGGTGTCATCCAGCGCTCAGAACAGTGCTTGGCATATAGTAAGCGCTCATCAAACGCCACAATTATCATTCCCCACCATCATCTCGGCCCGCTTTGGGGGGGGGGCACCTTGGCGTCATCCAGCGCTCAGACCACTGCTTGGCATATAGTAAGCGCTCATCAAGTGCCGAAATTATCATTCCCCACCTTCATCTCGGCCCGCTTTTGGGGGGGGCACCTTGGCGTCGTCCAGCGCTCAGAACAGTGCTTGGCATATAGTAAGCGCTCATCAAGTGCCACAATTATCGTTCCCCACATTCATCTCGGCCCACTTTGGGGGGGGCACCTTGGCGTCATCCAGCGCTCAGAACAGTGCTAGGCATATAGTAAGCGCTCATCAAGTGCCACAATTATCATTCCCCACCTTCATCTCGGCCCGCTTTGGGGGGGGGTACCTTGGCGTCGTCCAGCGCTCAGAACAGTGCTTGGCATATAGTAAGCGCTCATCAAGTGCCACAATTATCATTCCCCACCTTCATCTCGGCCCGCTTTGAGGGGGGGGGGGGGGCACCTTGGCATCATCCAGCGCTCAGAACAGTGCTAGGCATATAGTAAGCGCTCATCAAGTGCCACAATTATCATTCCCCACCTTCATCTCGGCCCGCTTTTGGGGGGGGGGGCACCTTGGCGTCGTCCAGCGCTCAGAACAGTGCTTGGCATATAGTAAGCGCTCATCAAGTGCCACAATTATCATTCCCCACCTTCATCTCGGCCCGCTTTGAGGGGGGACACCTTGGCGTCGTCCAGCGCTCAGGACAGTGCTTGGCATATAGTAAGCGCTCATCAAGTGCCACAATTATCATTCCCCACCTTCATCTCGGCCCGCTTTGGGGGGGACACCTTGGCGTCGTCCAGCGCTCAGGACAGTGCTTGGCACATAGTAAGCGCTAATCAATCAAGTACCACAGTGATCATTCCCCACCTTCATCTCGGCCCGCTTTGGGGGGGACACCTTGGCGTCGTCCACCTTGATCTCGCCCGGGGGCATCTTGTTGAGGCTCTGCAGGATGATCCGCAGGCACTGACGCATCTCTTCCACGCGGCACAGGTACCTGGGGAGGGGCACGGAGAGATGGTTGGGGGGGAAGGCAGGAGGAGGGGAGGCGAGAGGGGGTCACCGCCGGAGGTGGCGGCGCCCAGTCTGCTCCCGAGGAGGTCGGGAGGATGAGGGGGAGGGAGGAAGGAGCGGAGAGGGGCCCCTCACCTGTCGTAACAGTCCCCGTTGGAGCCGATGGGGACGTCGAACTCCACCTGGTCGTACACGTCGTACGGCTGGGTCTTCCGCAGGTCCCACTGGATCCCTGAACCCCGGAGCATCACCCCGCTGCGGAGGGACGGAGGGACGGGTCAGCTCCCCGCGCCTCCCCGCAGGACCCCTACACCGGGAAGCTCGCTGGGGGCAGGGACCGCGTCTGCTTCCCGTTACGCCGTACTCCCCCCGGACACTCGCTAATAATAATGATGGCATTTATTAAGCGCTTACTATGCCCAAAGCACTGTTCTAAGCGCTGGAGAGGTTACAAGGTGATCAGGTTGTCCCACGGGGGGCTCACCGTCTTAATCCCCATTTTACAGATGAGGGAACTGAGACCTAAGTTGACTGGTCCAAAGTCACACAGCTGACAATTGGCAGAGCCGGGATCTGAACCCATGACCTCTAAGCGCTGGAGAGGTTACAAGGTGATCAGGTTGTCCCACGGGGGGCTCACAGTCTTACTCCCCATTTTACAGATGAGGGAACTGAGACCTAGAGAAGTTAAGTGACTGGTCCAAAGTCACACAGCTGACAATTGGCAGAGCCGGGATCTGAACCCACGACCTCTAAGCGCTGGAGAGGTTACAAGGTGATCAGGTTGTCCCACGGGGGGCTCCCAGTCTTAATCCCCATTTTACAGATGAGGTAACTGAGACCTAAGTTAAGTGACTGGTCCAAAGTCACACAGCTGATAATCGGCAGAGCTGGGATTTGAACCCATGACCTCTAAGCGCTGGAGAGGTTACAAGGTGATCAGGTTGTCCCACGGGGGGCTCACCGTCTTAATCCCCATTTTACAGATGAGGGAACTGAGACCTAAGTTAAGTGACTGGTCCAAAGTCACACAGCTGACAATTGGCAGAGCCGGGATTTGAACCCATGACCTCTAAGCGCTGGAGAGGTTACAAGGTGATCAGATTGTCCCACGGGGAGCTCACAGTCTTAATCCCCATTTTACAGATGAGGGAACTGAGACGTCACACAGCTGACAATTGGCAGAGCCGGGATTTGAACCCATGACCTCTAAGCGCTGGAGAGGTTACAAGGTGATCAGGTTGTCCCACGGGGGGCTCACGGTCTTAATACCCATTTTACAGATGAGGGAACTGAGACCTAAGTTAAGTGACTGGTCCAAAGTCACACAGCTGACAACTGGCAGAGCCGGAATTTGAACCCACGACCTCCGACTCCAAAGCCCAAGCTCCTTCCACGGAGCCCCGCTGCTTCTCGGTACGGCGCTCCGCGCTCTCCGATAAACCCCGACCGACCTGAAGCCGTAGTCGAGGGCCTCCTCCGCGGTCACCACGCCGATGCCGATCGTCCGGTTCCGCCAGATGCGGTTGTTGGTCAGCATCTGCCGGGCGCGGCGGGGTCAGCCCGGGACCACCCCGGCCGCCCCCGCCCCGGGGGGGATCGGCCGAGAGGCTCAGGCCAGGAGGAGGGTGGCAGAGGAGAGAGAATAAATCCTCTGGGTGGGAACGGGGCGCCCGGCGGGCGGGAGGGGGGACCCCAAGACGAGAGAAGATCCGGACGGGAGTTAATCATCGAGGATTCCCAGAATCTACACCGGCGACCCCCGGCACGGGTAGCCCCCCATCTCACCTCCTCCAGCTCGTCGATGCGCAGAGAGAAGTTCTTGGCGAACTCGTAGATATCGTCCATGAGCCCCAGGGGCAGGTCCTGTGGGGGCAGCGGGGGGGACCACCGTGGTGACCCCGGGAGCCCCCGGCGGGGCGCGGGGTGGGAGGGGTCCTCCCCTGGACAAGTTTTAAACCCCACTTGACAGATGAGGGAACTGAGGCACAGAGAAGTTGTGCCCCTTCCTTCCTCTCCCCCTCTCCATCCCCCCCATCTTACCTCCTTCCCTTCCCCACAGCACCTGTATATATGTATAGATGTTTGTACAGATTTATTACTCTATTTATTTATTTATTTTATTTGTACATACCTATTCTACTTGTTTTATTTTGTTAGTATGTTTGGTTTTGTTCCCTGTCTCCCCCTTTTAGACTGTGAGCCCACTGTTGGGGGGGGACTGTCTCTATATGTTACCAATTTGTACTTCCCAAGCGCTTAGTCCAGTGCTCTGCACGTAGCAAGCGCTCAATAAATACGATTGATGATGCTGATGAACGGGGATGGGGCCGGGGGCACTCACCTGGTGCACCCCCCCGGGCCGGATGTAGGCCGCGTGCATCCGCGCTCCGGACACGCGCTCGTAGAATTCGAACATCTGCGGGACGGAGGGACACGGCGGCGACAAGACGCGTTAGGCCCCGAACCTCGCCCCCTCCCACGCCCCCCGGCCCGCCCCCACCGACCTTCTCTCTCTCCTCAAACATCCAGAAGAAGGGGGTCATGGCCCCGATGTCCAGCGCGTGGGTGGTCAGGGCCATGATGTGGTTCAGCAGGCGGGTGATCTCCCCAAATAACACTGCGGGGAGGGCGGGTTAGAGGGCCCGTGGGGGCGGGGGGCCGGGCCGAGGGGAACGCGAGGGGGTCCCCGGCCGTACCTCGGATCCACTGGGCCCGGGGGGGCGGCTGGATGTTGAGCAGCTTTTCCACGGCCAGCGAATAGGCCTGCTCGTTGCACATCATCGACACGTAGTCCAGGCGGTCGAAGTAGGGGAGGGCCTGAGGGGGTGGGGACCGCCGGGTCGGACCCGTCGGGACGGCCCGGGCCCTAACCGGCCCCGCGGGGACGCCGCGAGGGAGCTCGGGGCGGAGGAAGCCGGGGGTCGGGGACGCGGCCGCCCGCCGGCCTCTCCCTCCCTCCCCTCCGCCGAGGCCCGGCGGCCACAACGGTAGCTGGGATTCCCACAGGCCCCCGGGGGTGGGGCTGGATTCGGGCCGAGCCCCTCCCCACTTTCTCCCCCGGCGTCCAGTGTCGCTCCCCGCCCCTCAAGGGAGGACGGCGTCACGCGCTTGGGGCCGGGCCCGGCGGGAAGGGTACCCAGGGGCCAGCGAGATCGTCACGGCCCACGGCGGGGGGCACCGAGATCGTCACCGTCGGGGCAGGGGAGACGGGGTGGGTGAGGTCCGGCGCACCCACGCGCGTCAAGGGCCGGCTGTTTGGCGCAGAGGAGTCGCAGGACGGTCTGGTCCCGCATCCCCTCCCCCTTGGGGGTCTCCCGGCACCTCCCCCGGCCCACCCCCATCCGTCCCAGGCCCGGGAAGCAGGGCCGGCTGACTCACGAGATTGTGAAAGCAGCCGGGAGAGCGGGGTGGGGGAGTATGGGAACCGACCGACAGACGGGTTCGGGTGCCAGCGTCGCCCCGCCGCCGGCCCCCCTCCCCTCCCTCCTTGGCCCACGCGGAGCGACTGGCAACTTCCCCGTCTGGCCCCAACGTTGGGACGAGCAGAGACCTGGCCCCGGGGGAGGCCCGCGGTGGGGGTCTTTCCCCGCGGCCACCCAGACGGACAGAGGGAAAGTCGGAAGGGGAAGCCAGAAGTCCGGGCTTGAGACGGAGCCTTTGGATGGACACAGGCCCAGAGTCCCCGGTCCGATCTCGGCCCCCAGGGAAGGGTGGGGGAGACCCCAACCCTCCTCCCCGCGGGCCTTGGGGAGGGGGGGGGGTGAGCGCCAGCGGGCCCGCGGTCCGTCCCCCCCCGGCTCCTCCGACCTGCAGGTAGGTCTTGTGCTCGATGAGTTTCTCGGTGCCGCGGTGCAGCAGGCCGATGTGGGGGTCGCAGCGCCGCACCATCTCGCCGCTCAGCTCCATCACCAGCCGCAGGACCCCGTGGGCCGCCGGGTGTTGGGGCCCGAAGTTCAGGGTCACGTTGGACACCTTTTTCTCCTTCGGGGGGTCCACGTCTGCGGGGTCGGGGGGGGGGGGATCCACTCAGTTCGGGGGCGGGAACACCTGGGGGTGTCTGGACACTCACCATTCCAGAAAGCGGGGGGCACGGGGGGGGGGGGGGGGGGGGGCCTGGACCGTACCACTCCGAGAGAAAAGGGGACGGGGCTCACCCTTCCAGGGCCAAAGGGGTGGAGAGGAGGGATGGGGGGGCGGGAGGGGACACTCACCATTCCACGGTGGGGGCTTCCAGTGAGCGGTCCCCTTGGAGGGGTACATGACGGCCCCCCCAAACTGCTCCGCCCACTCCACATCTGGCTGCCACTGGCGGGCACCCCTGGAAAGAGGAAGGCAGGTCAGCGGGGCCAAGGACCCCCCACCCCAAGGCCCGTCTCCCCACCCTCCACTCAATCAATCAATCAATCAATCGTATTTATTGAGCGCTTACTGTGGGCAGAGCGCTGTACTAAGGGAAGTCCAAGTCGGCAACACACAGAGCCGGTCCCTACCCAACAGCGGGCTCACAGTCTTGAAGGGGGAGACAGGCGACAAAACCAAACGTGTTAACCAAATAAAATAAATAGAATGGATATGTGCGAGTAAAATAAATAAATAGAGCAATAACAGAGGTCACTGAGACCCAGAGAAGTGACTTGCCCGAAGTCACCCAGCTGATAATTGGCGGTGGCGGGATTTGAACCCATGGCCTGGGACTGAAAAGCCCGGGCTGTTTCCACTGAGCCACAATGCTTCTCTGAGGAGAGGGGCGGCCGCCCGTACCGGGTGAAGACGCTGCAGACGGTCTCCAGCCTGCTGCCCGCCATGCCAACCCCTGAGGAAGGCTCCTAACACTCCGCCTGTGAGATTCAAGACTGTCTCTATATGTTGCTAATTTGTACTTCCCAAGCGCTTAGTAGAGTGCTCTGCACATAGTAAGCGCTTAATAAATACGATTGATGATGAAGAGATATGTACAGGTAAAATAAATAGAGTAATAAATATGTACAAACATATATACATATATACAGGTGCTGTGGGGAAGGGAAGGAGGTAAGGTTATTATAAGAACTTCTTATAATAATAATAATGGTGGCATTTATTAAGCGCTTACTATGTGCCAAGCACTGTTCTAAGCGCTGGGGAGGTTACAAGGTGATCAGGTGGTCCCACGGGGGGCTCACAGTCTTCATCCCATGGTCAGGGTCAGGGGTCAGGTCAGGGGTTCAAATCCCAGCTCCGCCAAATGTCAGCTGTGTGACTTTGGGCAAGTCACTTTACTTCTCTGTGCCTTTGTTACCTCATCTGTAAAGTGGGGATTAAGACTGTGAGCCCCCCGTGGGACAACCTGATCACCTTGTAACCTCCCCAGTGCTTAGAACAGTGCTTTGCACATAGTAAGCACTTTATAAATGCCATTATTATTATTATTATTCTCCCCATTTTACAGATGAGGGAACTGAGGCCCAGAGAAGCGAAGTGACATGCCCAAAGTCACACAGCCGACAAGCGGCGGAGCCGGGATTTGAACCCATGACCTCTGACTCCAAAGCCCGGGCTTTTTCCACTGAGCCACGCTGCTTCTCACACTCCTAACACTCCGCCTGTGAGATTTAAGATGCCGGGTCCCCAGCACCACCACCCCCCCAGCCATTATCAGTCAGTCCTACTTATTGAGCGCTTTCTGTGTGCAGAGCGCTGTACTAAGCCCTTGGGAAAGTACAATATAACAACACAACAGACGCTTTCCCTGCCCACACGAGCTTACAGTCTAGAGGAGATGGACGTTAACCTATGTCTGTCACCCTCAATTTGGTCTGAATCAATCAATCAATCGTATTTATTGAGCGCTTACTATGTGCAGAGCACTGTACTAAGCGCTTGGGAAGTACAAATTGGCAACACATAGAGACAGTCCCTACCCAACAGTGGGCTCACAGTCTAAAAGGAGGGGGAGGGCGGCACTTCAAAAGCATTTTCAAGCTTTTCAGGCATTTTCAAGAGAAGCAGCATGGCTCAGTGGAAAAGAACATGGGCTTTGGAGTCAGAGGTCATGGGTTCAAATCCCGGCTCCACCACTTGTCGGCTGTGTGACTTTGGGCAAGTCGCTTAACTTCTCTGGGCCTCAGTTACCTCATCTGTAAAATGGGGGTGAAGACTGTGAGCCCCATGTGGGACAACCTGATCACCTTGTAACCTTCCCAGCGCTTAGAACAGTGCTTTGCACATAGTAAGCACTTAATAAATGCCATTATTATTATTATTATTATTATTTCAAGAAATGGAAACTGAACGGCTAAACTGACCGTTCAACTGAATACCCACACTCAGCCAGATTGTAAACTTCATCATCATCAATCGCATTTACTGAGTGCTTACTGTGTGCAGAGCACTGTACTAAGCGCTTGGGAAGTACAAATTGGCAACATATAGAGACAGTCCCTACCCAACAGTGGGCTCACAGTCTGAAAGGGGGAGACAAAACCAAACACGCTACAAAATAAAATAGAATAGATATGTACAAGTAAAATATATAAATAGAGTAATAAATATGTACAAACATATATACAGGTGCTGTGGGGAAGGGAAGGAGGTAAGATTATTATAAGAACTTCTTATAATAATAATAATGGTGGCATTTATTAAGCACTTACTATGTGCCAAGCACTGTTCTAAGCGCTGGGGAGGTTTCAAGGTGATCAGGTGGTCCCACGGGGGGCTCACCGTCTTCATCCCCATTTTACAGGTGAGGTAACTGAGGCACAGAGAAGTGACTTGCCCAAAGTCACACAGCCGACAACTGGCGGAGCCGGGATTTGAACCCATGACCGCTGACTCCAAAGCCCTCGCTCTTTTCCACTGAGCCACGCTGCTTCGAGAGCAGGGATCCCGTCTTCTATTGTGTATTCATTCATTCATTCATTCAATCGTATTTATTGAGTGCTTACTGTGTGCAGAGCACTGGACTAAGTGCTTGAAAAGTACAATCAATCAATCAATCGTATTTATTGAGTGCTTACTGTGTGCAGAGCACTGGACTAAGTGCTTGGGAAGTACAATCAATCAATCAATCGTATTTATTGAGCACTTACTGTGTGCAGAGCACTGGACTAAGAGGTTGGGAAGTACAATCAATCAATCAATCGTATTTATTGAGCGCTTACTGTGTGCAGAGCACTGGACTAAGCGCTTGGGAAGTACAATCAATCAATCGATCGTATTTATTGAGTGCTTACTGTGTGCAGAGCACCGGACTAAGCGCTTGGGAAGTACAATCAATCAATCGTATTTATTGAGCGCTTACTGTGTGCAGAGCACTGGACTAAGCGCTTGGGAAGTACAATCAATCAATCAATCGCATTTATTGAGCGCTTACTGTGTGCAGAGCACTGGACTAAGCGCTTGGGAAGTACAATCAATCAATCGTATTTATTGAGTGCTTACTGTGTGCACAGCACTGTATAAAGCGCTTGGGAAGTACAATCAATCAATCGATCGTATTTATTGAGCGCTTACTGTGTGCAGAGCACTGGACTAAGCGCTTGGGAAGTCCAAGTCGGCAACATCTAGAGACGGTCCCTACCCAACAGCGGGCTCACAGTCTAGAAGGGGGAGACAGACAACAAAACAGAACATATTAACAAAATCAAACAAATAGAGTAAGTATGTACAAATAAAATAAATAGAGTAATAAATCCGTACAAACATATATACATATATACCGGTGCTGTGGGGAGGGGAAGCAGGTAAGGTGGGGGGATGGGGAGGGGGAAGAGAGGGATACATATTTATCACTCTATTTATTTATTTATTTATTTATTTTACTTGTACATTTCTATCCTATTTATTTTATTTTGTTGGTATGTTTGGTTCTGTTCTCTGTCTCCCCCTTTTAGACTGTGAGCCCACTGCTGGGTAGGGACTGTCTCTATGTGTTGCCAATTTGTACTTCCCAAGCGCTTAGTACAGTGCTCTGCACATAGTAAGCGCTCAATAAATACGATTGATTGATTGATTCATTCAGTCAGTCGCATTTATTGAGCGCTTACTGTGTGAAGAGCAGTGTACTAAACGCTTGGGAGACTACAATACAACAATAAACAGACACATTCCCTGCCCACAGTGAGCTTACAGCCTAGAGCTGGGGAGACGGACATCGATACAAACACATAAATTACTCCCAAGGGTTTTGTGCGGCGCTTTGCACCCAGAGGGCACTCAATAAATACTATTTTTTGCCTGCGACAAAGGCAGAGGATGGCTAATACACAAATCCACAGGTGAAGCAGCACGATTTGGTGGATAAACAACGGGCTTGGGAAGCAGAAAGACCACGGTTGTTCATCATCATCAACATCAATCGTATTTATTGAGCGCTTACTATGTGCACAGCACTGTACTAAGCGCTTAATTCACTTCAATTCACTTCAATTTCATCCTTGCGTGCTTTAATCGAGAAGCAGCGTGGCTCGATGGAAAGGAGCCCGGGCTTTGGAGTCGGAGGTCATGGGTTCAAATCCCGGCTCCGCCAACTGTCGGCCGGGTGACTTTGGGCGAGTCACTTCACTTCTCTGGGCCTCGGTGACCTCATCTGTCGAATGGGGATGAAGACTGTGAGCCCCCCGTGGGCCAACCTGATCACCTTGTAACCTCCCCGGCGCTTAGAACAGTGCTTGGCACAGAGTAAGCGCTTAATAAATGCCATCATTATTATTATTACTATTAATTGTGCCAGGCCAAATGAGAACAGTGCTTTGCATGTAGTAAGTGCTTAATAAATGCCATCATTATTATTATTATTATTTCTCCACCCTTATCGCCCCCCTTCCCACCGCCCTCAACAGCTGCTCCGGACATTTAACTCCCACCTCAACCCCCCGGCTCCCGCCATCCCTCGCCCCCAATGACCCGGCCACCCGCGTTATTAGGAAAATTTTTAGACTGTGAGCCCACTGTTGGGTAGGGACTGCCTCTACGTGTTGCCAATTTGTACTTCCCAAGCGCTTAGTACAGTGCTCTGCACATAGTAAGCGCTCAATAAATACGATTGATTGATCGATCGATTGAAAATTGACGCCGTCCGGTGTGATCTCCCGAAAATCTCCCCTCCCGTCTTTCCCAGCAGTATCCCTAGAGGAGACCTCCTTGCCTTCTCTCAAAATCCAGCCCCCCGACCTGCACATCCGACCCCATTTCTTCGCACCTTATCCAAACACCTGCCCCTTCCCTTCTTCCCTCCCTAATACCAATCTTCAACCGTTCCCTCTCCCTTGGCTTCTTCCCCGCTGCTTTCGAACACGGCCCCGTCTCCCCGTCCGAAACCCTCCCTTCACCCGGCGGCTCCCTCCAGTTACAGTCTCAAAGTCCCCTCCTCCGATTCTCTCCTTGACCCCCCTCCAATCTGGCTTCCGTCCCCTTCCCTCCTCAGAAACCGCCCGCCAAATCCGCCGGCGTCTAGTCCATCCCGATCCCCCTCGGCCCCTCAGTTGCCTTCGGCACCGCGGCCCACCCCTCCTTCTAGAAACACTACCCAACCTCGGCTTCACTGCCCCTGTCCTCCCCTGGTTTTCCTCTTCATCATCATCAATCGTATTTATTGAGCGCTTACTGTGTGCAGAGCACTGGACTAAGCGCTTGGGAAGGACAAATCGGCAACATGTAGAGACAGTCCCTATCAATCAATCAAATCAATCGCATTTATTGAGCGCTTACTATGTGCAGAGCACTGGACTAAGCGCTTGGGAAGTCAGGTAGAGACAGTCCCTACCCAACAGTGGGCTCACAGTCTAAAAGGGGGAGACAGAGAACAAAACCAAACATACCAACAAAATAAAATAAATAGGATAGAAATGTACAAGCAAAATGAATAAATAAATAAATAAATAAATAGAGTAATAAATATGTACTCAGTGGGCTCACGGTGAGCTCTGGCTGCTCATTCTCAGTCTCGGTCGCGGGCTCCTCCTCTGCCTCCCACCCCCTAACCATGGGGGTCCCTCAGTTCTGGGTCCCCTTCTTTTCTCCCTGGAGAACTCACAGTCCAGTGCTCTGCACACAGTAAGCGCTCAATAAATACGAATGAATGAATAAATTCGCTCCCGCGGCTTCGACCCCCACCCCTATGTGGAGGACCCCCAAATCTCCATCCCCAGCCCCAATGTCTCTCCCTCTCTGCAGCCTCGCCTCTTCTCCTGCCTTCGGGACCTCTCGCCTTCGATGTCTTCCCATCAACTCAAGCTTAGCACGTCCAAAACGGAACTCCGGATCTTCCCACCCAAACCCCCTCGACTTTCCCATCCCTGCAGACGGCCCCACCATCCTTCCTCAAAAGCCCGTAACCCTGGTGTTATCCTTGAATCCTCTCTCTCTCCGGCATTCATTCGATCGGATTTATGGAGCGCTCACTGTGTGCTCACTCTCCCCCTCCCCACAACACCTGTATATATGTCTGTACGCATTCATTACTCTATTTGTACATATTTATTCTATTTATTTTATTTTGTTACTATGTTTTGTTCTCCATCTCCCCCTTCTAGACTGTGAGCCCACTGTTGGGTAGGGACCGTCTCTAGATGTTGCCAACTTGGACTTCCCAAGCACTTAGTCCAGTGCTCTGCACACAGTAAGCGCTCAATAAATACGATTGAATGAATACCTGTATATATGTATCTATGTTTGTACGTATTTATTACTCTATTTTATTTGTACGTATTTATTCTATTCAGTTAATATGTTTTGTTTTGTTCTCCGTCTCCCCCTTCTTGACTGTGAGCCCGCTGTTGGGTAGGGACCGCCTCTAGATGTTGCCTATATATATATATATATATATATATATATATATGTTTTCTATGAATGTTTTCATAGAAAAATGATCCAGGCAGCAGAGGGAAGTATGGACTGGAATGGGGAGAGAGAGGAACTGGGAGGTCAACAACTTGTACTTCCCAAGCGCTTAGTCCAGTGCTCTGCACACAGTAAGCGCTCAATAAATACGACTGGATGAATGAATGAATGCAAAGCGCCGTACTAAGAACTTGGGAGAGTACGACAGAACAACAGTCACATTGGAGAAGCAGCGTGGCTCAGTGGGAACGAGCCCGGGCTTTGGAGTCAGAGGTCGTGGGTTCGAATCCCAGCTCCGCCACGTGTCAGCTGGGTGACCTTGGGCAAGTCACTTCACTTCTCTGAGCCTCAGTTCCCTCATCTGGAAAATGGGGATTGACTGTGAGCCCCACGTGGGACAACCTGATCACCTTGTATCCACCCCAGCGCTTAGAACAGTGCTTTGCACATAGTAAGCGCTTAATAAATGCCATCATTATTATTATTATTATTATTCCCTGCCCACAACGAGCTCACAGTCTGGAGGACTCATTCAGCTACTCAACTCACTCAACCAAGCAGGGTGGCTCAGTGGAAAGCGCGTGGGCTTTGGAGTCAGAAGTCACAGGTTCGAATCCCGGCCCCACCACGTCTGCTGTGTGACCTTAGGCAAGTCACTTAACTTCTCTGTGCCCCAGTGACTTCACCTGTAAAACGGGGATTAAGGCGGTGAGCCCCACGTGGGCCAACCTGATCACCTTGTATCCCCACAGCGCTTAGAACAGTGCTTTGCACATAGTAAGCCTGCCTCCCTCCCTCTGCCCATCCGCCGAGCTCGCTCTCTTCCTCCCTTCAAGGCCCTACTGAGAGCTCACCTCCTCCAGGAGGCCTTCCCACACTGAGCCCCTTCCTTCTTCTCCCCCTCGTCCCCCTCTCCATCCCCCCATCTTACCTCCTTCCCTTCCCCACAGCATCTGTATATATGTATATATGTTTGTACGTATTTGTTACTCTATTTTACTTGTACATATCTATTCTATTTATTTTATTTTGTTAGTATGTTTGGTTTTGTTCTCTGTCTCCCCCTTTTAGACTGTGAGCCCACTGTTGGGTAGGGACTGTCTCTATATGTTGCCAACTTGTACTTACCAAGTGCTTAGTACAGTGCTCTGCACACAGTAAGCGCTCAATAAATACGATTGATGATGATGAAGTAAGCGCTTAACAAATGTCATCATTATTACTATTATTACATAGTCAATCCATCACTAAATCCCACTGGTTCCACCTTCACGTCGCTAAAGTCAGCCCTTTCTCTCCATCCGAATTGCTACCCCGTTCATCCGGTCACTTATCCTATCCCGCCTTGATTACTACATCAGACTCCTTGTTCATTCATTCATTTCAGTCAATTGTATTTATTGAGCGCTTACTGTGTGCAGAGCACCATACTAAGCGCTTGGGAAGTACAAGTTGTTGACCTCCCAGCTCCTCTCTCTCTCTCCCCACTCCAGTCAATCAATCAATCAATCAACCGTATTTATTGAGCGCTTACTGTGTGCAGAGCACCGTACTAAGCGCTTGGGAAGTACAAGTTGTTGACCTCCCAGCTCCTCTCTCTCTCTCCCCACTCCAGTCAATCAATCAATCAATCAATAGTATTTATTGAGCACTTACTGTGTGCAGAGCACTGTACTAAGCGCTTGGGAAGTACAAGTTGTTGACCTCCCAGCTCCTCTCTCTCTCTCCCCACTCCAGTCAATCAATCAATCAATCAATCAATCGTATTTATTGAGCGCTTACTGTGTGCAGAGCACCGTACTAAGCGCTTGGGAAGTACAAGTTGTTGACCTCCCAGCTCCTCTCTCTCTCTCCCCACTCCAGTCAATCAATCAATCAATCGTATTTATTGAGCACTTACTGTGTGCAGAGCACTGTACGAAGAGCTTGGGAAGTACAAGTTGGCAACATATAGAGACGGTCCCGACCCAACAGTGGGCTCACAGTCTAAAAGGGGGAGACAGGGAACAAAACCAAACATACCAACAAAATAAAATAAATTTATTCTATTTATTTTATTCTCCAGTCCATACTTCCCTCTGCTGCCCGGATCATTTTTCTACGAAAACATTTGGGAAATGTTTCCCCCCTCCTCGAGAGACTTCAGTGGTTGCCCATCCACCTCCACCAAAAACTCCTACTCTCCTACATCCCAGTCCACACACTTCAGTCAAATGCCAACCTCCTCCCTGTCCCTCCATCTCACCGACCCCTCGCCCACGTCCTGCCTCTGGCCTGGAATAATAATAATAATAATAATAATAATAATAATAATAATAATAATAATGGCATTTATCAAGCGCTTACTATGTGCAAAGCACTGTTCTAAGCGCTGAGGAGGTTACAAGGTGAACAGGTTGTCCCACTGGGGGGCTCCCAGGCTTCATCCCCATTTTCCAGATGAGGTCACTGAGGCCCAGAGAAGTGAAGTGACTTGCCCCAAGTCACACGGCTGACAAGCGGTGGGGGCCGGGATTTGAACCCATGACCTCTGACTCCAGAGCCCGGGCTCTTTCCACTGAGCCACGCTGCTTCCACAACCCTCCCCCTCAAATCCGACAGACAACAACTCTGCCCCACATCCCCTTTCAATCAATCAATCGTATTTATTGAGCGCTTACTGTGTGCAGAGCACTGGACTAAGCACTTGGGAAGTACAAGTTGGCAACATATAGAGACGGTCCCTACCCAACAGTGGGCTCCCAGTCTAGAAGGGACGAAGCCTTATTGAAGGCCCACCTCCTCCAAGAGGCCTTCCCCACCTGAGCCCTCCTTTCCTCTTCTCCCACTCCCTTCTGCGTCGCCCTGACTTGCTCCCTTTATTCATCCCCTTATAATAATAATAATAATAATAATAATAATGGCATTTATTAAGCGCTTACTACATGCAAAGCACCGTTCTAAGCGCTGGGGAGGTTACAAGGTGAACAGGTTGTCCCACGGGGGGGCTCCCAGTCTTCATCCCCATTTTCCAGATGAGGTCACTGAGGCCCAGAGAAGTGAAGTGACTTGCCCCAAGTCACACAGCTGACAAGCGGTGGGGGCCGGGATTTGAACCCATGACCTCTGACTCCAAAGCCCGGGCTCTTTCCACTGAGCCACGCTGCTTCCACAACCCTCCCCCTCAAATCCGACAGACAACTCTGCCCCCCACCCCCTTTCAATCAATCAATCAATCGTATTTATTGAGCTCTCACTGTGTGCAGAGCACTGTACTAAGCGCTTGGGAAGTACAAGTTGGCAACATATAGAGACGGTCCCTACCCAACAGTGTGCTCCCAGTCTAGAAGGGACGAAGCCTTATTGAAGGCCCACCTCCTCCAAGAGGCCTTCCCCTCCTGAGCCCTCCTTTCCTCTTCTCCCACTCCCTTCTGCGTCGCCCTGACTTGCTCCCTTTATTTATCCCCTTATAATAATAATAATAATAATAATAATAATAATAATGGCATTTATTAAGCGCTTACTATATGCAAAGCACCGTTCTAAGCGCTGGGGAGATTACAAGGTGATCAGGCTGTCCCACAGGGGGCTCACAGTCTTCACCCCCATTTTCCAGATGAGGTCACTGAGGCCCAGAGAAGTGAAGCGACTTGCCCAAAGTCACCCAGCTGACAACTGGCAGAGCCGGGATTTGAACCCATGACCTCTGACTCCAAAGCCCGGGCTCTTTCCAATGAGCCACGCTGCTTCTCTTATGTCCATATATGTAACTTATTTATAGTAATGTCCGTCTCCCCCTCTAGACTATAAGTTCGCTGTGGGCAGAGTATGTTCATTCATTCATTCAATCGTATTTATTGAGCGCTTACTGTGTGCAGAGCACTGTACTAAGCGCTTGGGAAGTCCAAGTTGGCAACATCTAGAGACGGTCCCTACCCAACAGTGGGCTCACAGTCTAGAAGGGGGAGACAGAGAACAAAAACAAAACACATTAACAAAATAAAATAAATAGAATAAATATGTACAAATAAAATAGAGAATGTCTGCTTATTGTTATAGTGTACTCCTCCAAGTGCGTAGTACAGTGCTCTGCACACAGTAAGCACTCAATAAACACATGGCTTATTGGATACAGCCTGGGAGTCAGAAGGTCAAGGGTTCTAATCCTGCTCCGCCACTTGTCTGCTGTGTAACTCTGGGTAAGTCACTTCACTTCTCTGGGCCTCAGTTTCCTCATCTGGAAAATGGGGATTAAGACAGTGAGCCTCACGTGGGCCGACCTGATCACCTTGTATCTCCCGCCACCCCAGCGCTTAGAACGGTGCTTGGCACATAGTAAGCGCTTAACAAATACCAACATTATTGGTGGCTCAGTGGAAAGAGCACGGGCTTCGGAGTCAGAGGTCATGGGTTCGAATCCCAACTCCGCCACATGTCTGCTGTGTGATCTTGGGCAAGTCACTTCACTTCTCTGGGCCTCAGTTACCTCATCTGTAAAATGGGGATTAAGACTGTGAGCCCCACGTGGGACAACCTGATCACCCTGTATCCTCCCCAGTGCTTAGAACAGTGCTTTGCACATAGTAAGCGCTTAATAAATGCCTATTATTATTATTATTATTACCTCCCGCAGCGCTTGGAACAGAGCTTGGCACATGGTAAGCACTTAACAAATACCATGATCATCATCATCACATAGTAGGCGCTTAACAAATGCCATCTTTATTATTATTAGGACAGTGCTTGGCACATAGTAAGCGCTTAACGAATACCATCACCATTATTATGAGAAGGAGCATGGCTCAATGGAAAGTGCCCAAGCTGGGGAGCCGTAGGTCATGGGTTCAAATCCCGGCTCCGCCACTTGTCAGCTGGGTGACCTTGAGCAAGCCGCTTGACTTCTCGGGGCCTCAGTTCCCTCATCTGTAAAATGGGGATGAAGACTGGGAGCCCCCCGTGGGACCACCTGATCACCTTGTAACCTCCCCAGTGCTTAGAACAGTGCTTGGCAAATAGGAAGCGCTTAACAAATGCCATTATTATTATTATTATTATTATTAGAACAGTGCTTGACACATAACTTCTCTGAGCCTCAGTTACCTCATCTGTAAAATGGGGATTAAGACTGTGAGCCCCACGTGGGACAACCTGATCACCTTGTATCCCCCCCAGCGCTTAGAACGGTGCTTTGCACATAGTAAGCACTTAATAAATGCCATTATTATTGTTATTATTATTACAAGGTGACCAGGTTGTCCCACGGGGGGCTCACGGATTCAATCCCCACTTTACAGATGAGGGAACTGAGGCTCAGAGAAGTGAAGTGACTTGCCCAAAGTCACACAGCCGACAATAACAGGGAAGCAGCATGGCTCAGTGGAAAGAGCCCGGGCTTTGAAGTCAGAGGTCATGGGTTCAAATCCCAACTTCGCCACTTGTCAGCTGGGTGACTTTGTGACTTTGGGCAAGTCACTTCACTTCTAGACTGTGAGCCCACTGTTGGGTAGGGACCGTCTCTATCTGTTGCCAACTTGTACTTCCCAAGTGTTTAGTCAGTGCTCTGCACACAGTAAGCGCTCAATAAATACGATTGATTGATGGATTCTCTGGGCCACAGTTCCCTCACATGGAAAATGGGGATGAAGACTGGGAGCCCCCCGTGGGGCCACCTGGTCACCTTGTAACTTCCCCAGTGCTTAGAACGGTGTTTTGCACATAGTAAGTGCTTAATCAATCAATCAATCGTATTTATTGAGCGCTTACTTTGTGCAGAGCACTGTACTAAGCGCTTGGGAAGTCCAAGTTGGCAACATATAGAGACGGTCCCTACCCAACAGTGGGCTCACAGTCTAGAAGGGGGAGACAGAGAACAAAACCAAACATATTCACAAAATAAAATCAATAGAATAGATATGTACAAGCAAAATAGAGTAATAAATATGTACAAACATATATACACATATACAGGTTAATAAATGCCATCAAAAAATAATAAATAGTGATGACTGAATGATCATTATTATTGGGGGATAACAATGATGACTGAATGATCATTATTATTGGGGGGGTGTCACGGCCCTGGGGGTCACAGGCCTGGAGGTCAATCAATCAATCAATCGTATTTATTGAGCGCTTACTGTGTGCAGAGCACTGTACTAAGCGCTTGGGAAGTACAAGTTGGCAACATCTAGAGACAGTCCCTACCCAACAGTGGGCTCACAGTCTAAAAGGGGTAAACAGAGAACAAAACCAAACTTACTAACAAAATAAAATAAATAGAATAGATATGTACAAATAAAACAAATAAATAAATGAATGAAAACAGTAATAAATATGTACAAACATATATATATATGTTAATAAATGCTGTAAAAAAAATAATAGTGATGACTGAATGATCATTATTATTGGGGAATAATAATGATGACTGAGTGATCATTATTGTGGGGGGGTCACAGGGGTCACAGGCCTGGGGGTCAGTCAATCGTATTTATTGAGCGCTTGCTGTGTGCAGAGCACTGTACTAAGCCCTTGGGAAGCCCAAGTTGGCAACATCTAGAGACGGTCCCTACCCAACAGTGGGCTCACAGTCTAAAAGAGGGAGACAGAGAACAAAACCAAACATACTAACAAAATAAAATAAATAGAATAGATATGTACAAATAAAATAAATAAATGAATAGAGTAATAAATATGTACAAACATATATACATGTTAATAAATGCCGTCAAAAAAAATAATAGTGATGACTGAATGATCATTATTATTGGGGGATAATAATGATGACTGAGTGATCATTATTGTGGGGGAGTCACGGGGGTCACAGGCCTGGGGGTCAGTCAATCAATCGTATTTATTGAGCGCTTACTGTGTGCAGAGCACTGTACTAAGTGCTTGGGAAGTCCAAGTTGGCAACATCTAGAGGCAGTCCCTACCCAACAGTGGGCTTACAGTCTAAAAGGGGGAAACAAAGAACAAAACCAAACATACTAACAAAATAAAATAGACTAGATATGTACAAATAAAACAAATCAATAAATGAATACAGCAATAAATATGTACAAACATATATATGTTAATAAATGCCGTCAAAAAAAATAATAGTGATGACTGAATGATCATTATTATTGGGAGATAATAATGATGACTGAGTGATCATTATTATTGGGGGGGTCACGGGTCTGGGGGTCACAGGCCTGGGGGGTCACGGGGGTCACAGGCCTGGGGGTCAGTCAATCAATCATTCAATCGTATTTATTGAGCGCTTACTGTGTGCAGAGCACTGTACTAAGCGCTTGGGAAGTCCAAGTTGGCAACATCTAGAGACGGTCCCTACCCAACAGTGGGCTCACAGGCTAGAAGGGGGAGACAGAGAACAAAACCAAACATATTCACAAAATAAAATCAATAGAATAGATATGTACAAATAAAATAAATAAATGGAGTAATAAATATGTACAAACATATATACATGTTAATAAATGCCGTCAAAAAAATAATAGTGATGACTGAATGATCATTATTATTGGGGGATAATAATGATGACTGAGTGCTCATTATTGTGGGGGAGTCACGGGGGTCACAGGCCTGGGGATCAGTCAATCAATCGTATTTATTGAGCGCTTACTGTGTGCAGAGCACTGGACTAAGCGCTTGGGAAGTCCAAGTTGGGAACATCTAGAGACAGTCCCTACCCAACAGTGGGCTCACAGTCTAAAAGGGGGAAACAGAGAACAAAACCAAACATACTAACAAAATAAAATAAATAGAATAGATATGTACAAATAAAACAAATCAATAAATGAATACAGCAATAAATATGTACAAACATGTGTTAATAAATGCCGTCAAAAAAAAATAATAGTGATGACTGAATGATCATTATTATTGGGGGATAATAATGGTGACTGAGTGATCATTATTATTGGGGGGGTCACGGGTCTGGGGGTCACGGGGGTCACAGGCCTGGGGGTCAATCAATCAATCAATCGTATTTATTGAGCGCTTACTGTGTGCAGAGCACTGGACTAAGCGCTTGGGAAGTCCAAGTTGGCAACATCTAGAGATGGTCCCTACCCAACAGTGGGTTCCCAGTCTAAAAGGGGGAGACAGAGAACAAAACCAAACATACTAACAAAATAAAATAAATAGAATAGATATGTACAAATAAAATAAATAAATGAATAGAGTAATAAATATGTACAAACATATACACATGTTAATAAATGCCGTCAAAAAAATAATAGTGATGACTGAATGATCATTATTATTGGGGGATAATAATGATGACTGATCATTATTATGGGGGGGTCACGGGCCTGGGGGTCACGGGGGTCACAGGCCTGGAGGTCAATCAATCCTATTTATTGAGCGCTTACTGTGTGCAGAGCACTGTACTAAGCGCTTGGGAAGTCCAAGTTGGCAACATCTAGAGACAGTCCCTACCCAACAGTGGGCTCATAGGCTAGAAGGGGGAGACAGAGAACAAAACCAAATATATTAACAAAATAAAATAAATAAAATAGATCTATATAAATCCGTCCTTGGCCTCACCTGGTGGGCTGGGCCTGCACCCGGGGCCGGAGCCCGGGGCCCGGACCCCAAAGGCCTCGGAGCCTCCTCACAGCCCGCAGCGCCGCCATCTTCCCACCGCCGCCGCACTTGAGGGAAGGAGAAGCGGGCGGAAGTGACCCCCTGGACGGCTTCGCCCCCATTGGCGCCCGCGGGACCCGGGCGCCATCTTGGAAGAGGGCAGCGCGCGCGCGCGAGCGGGCCGGGCCACATCCGGGGCCTGGGGCTCGCCTCCAGCACCGCCCGGACTCCATCTTTACTGTGGGCCACAACCATTCAATGAATCAATCAATCGTATTTATTGAGCGCTTACTGTGTGCAGAGCACTGGACTAAGCGCTTGGAAAGGACAGTTCGGCAACAAATATTCATTCATTCATTCAATCGTATTTATTGAGCGCTCACTGTGTGCAGAGCACTGGACTAAGCACTTGGGAAGTCCAAGTTGGCAACATCTAGAGACAGTCCCTACCCAACGGTGGGCTCACAGTCTAAAAGGGGGAGACAGAGAACAAAACCAAACATACTAACGAAATTAAATAAATAGAATAGATATGTACAAGTAAAATAAATAAATAAATAGAGTAATAAATATGTACAAACATATATACATATAGATAATTCACTCATTCATTCAATCGTATTTATTGAGAAGCAGCATGGCTCAGTGGGCAAAGCCCGGGCTCTGGAGTCAGAGGTCATGAGTTCAAATCCCGGCTCTGCCACGTCTGCTGTGTGACCTTGGGCGAGTCACTTAACTTCTCTGAGCCTCAGTTACCACATCTGTAAAATGGGGGTGACGACTGTGAGCCCTACGTGGGACAACGTGATCATCTTGTATCCCCCCAGCGCTTAGAACAGTGCTTTGCACATAGTAAGCACTTAACAAATGCCATCATCATCATCATCATCATTGAGCGCTCACTGTGTGCAGAGCACTGGACTAAGCGCTTGGAAAGTACAGTCTGGCAACAAATATTCATTCATTCATTCAATCGTATTTATTGAGCGCTCATTGTGCGCAGAGCACTGGACTAAGCGCTTGGGAAGTCCAAGTTGGCAACATATGGAGACGGTCCCTACCCAACAGCGGGCTCACAGGCTAGAAAGGGGAGACAGACAAGGTCACATGTGACCTTGCGCAAGTCGCTTCGCTTCTCTGGGCCTCAGTTCCCTCATCTGTAAAATGGGGATGAAGACTGTGAAACCCCCATGGGGCAACCTGATCACCTTGTAGCCTCCCCAGTGCTCAGAACAGTGCTTCGCACATAGTAAGCGCTTAACAAATGCCATCATTATTAGTATTACATCATTCATTCAATTGTATTTATTGAGTGCTTACTGTGTGCAGAGCACTGTACTAAGTGCTTGGAAAAGTACAGTTCAACAATAGAGACAATCCCTGCCCACCGTGGGTTTATCATTCATTCATTCATTCATTCAATCGTATTTATTGAGCACTTCCTGTGTGCAGGGCACTGTACTAAGCGCTTGGGAAGTACAAGTTGGCAACATTTGGAGACGGTCCCTACGCAACAGCTGGCTCATAGTCTAGAAGGGGGAGACAGACATGGTCACATGTGACCTTGCACAAGTCGCTTCACTTCTCTGGGCCTCAGTTCCCTCATCTGTAAAATGGGGATGAAGACTGTGAAACCCCCATGGGGCAACCTGATCACCTTGTAGCCTCCCCAGCGCTTAGAACAGTGCTTCGCACATAGTAAGCGCTTAACAAATGCCATCATTATTATTATTACATCGTTCATTCATTTATTCAGTCGTATTTATTGAGTGCTTACTGTGTGCAGAGCACTGGACTAAGCACTTGGAAAAGTACAGTTCAGCAATAGAGACAATCCCTGCCCACAGTGGGTTTATAATCTAGAAACATAGTGAGCACTTAACAAGTACCATTATTATTATTCTCCCACTGGCGTTGCAGATAGAGCCACAATGGGTTTATAATATAGAAACATAGTGAGCACTTTACAAATACCATTATTATTATTCTCCCACTGGCATTGCAGATAGAGCACAGGCGTGAGGTCAATAGGTCAGGAGTTCTAATCCTGCCTCCACCACTTGTCTGCTGTGTCACCTCGGGCAAATCACTTCGCTTCTCTGGGCCTCAGTTCCCTCATCTGTAAAATGGGGATTGAGACTGCGAGCCCCACATGGGACAAGGGGCTGCGTCCAGCCGGATTGCCTTGTAATAATAATAATAATAATGGTATTTGTTAAGCGCTTACTATGTGCGAAGCACTGTTCTAAGCACTGGGGAGGTTACAAGGTGATCAGGTTGTCCCACGGGGGGCTCACAGTCTTAATCCCCATTTTACAGCTGAGGTAACTGAGGCCCAGAGAAGTGTACTTGTACATATCTATTCTATTTATTTTATTTTGTTAATATGTTTTGTTTTGTTCTCTGTCTCCCCCTTCTAGACTGTGAGCCCACTGTTGGGTAGGGACCGTCTCTATATGTTGCCAACTTGGACTTCCCAAGCGCTTAGTACAGTGCTCTGCACACAGTAAGTGCTCAATAAATACGATTGATTGATTGATTGATTGATTGAAGTGACTTGCCCAAAGTCACACAGCTGACAGTTGGTGGAGCCGGGATTTGAACCCATGGCCTCTGACTCCAAAGCCCGGGCTCTTCCCACTGAGCCACGCTGCTTCTCCAACGTGGCTCCAGCGCTTAGTAATCACCCCAGCGCTTAGTCACTTCACTTCTCTGGGCCTCAGTTCCCTCCTCTGTAAAATGGGGATGAAGACTGTGAGCCCCACATGGGACAACCTGGTCACCTTGTAAATTCCCCAGCGCTTAGGACAGTGCTTTGCACATTGTAAGTGCTTAATAAATGCCATCATTATTATTATTATTATTATTATTATTACAGTGCCTGGCCCATAGTAAGCACTTAACTAATGAGAAGCAGCATGGCTCAGTGGAAAGAGCACGGGCTTTGGAGTCAGAGGTCATGGGTTCGAATCCCGGCTCCACCACTTGTCAGCTGTGGGGCCTTGGGCAAGCCACTTAACTTCTCTGTGCCTCAGTTACCTCATCTGTAAAATGGGATTAAGACTGTGAGCCCCACGTGGGACAACCTGATCACCTTGTATCCCCCAGCACTTAGAACAGTGCTTTGCACATAGTAAGCACTTAATAAATGCCATTATTATTATTACTGTTATTTTTATTAAGCCCTTGGGAGAGTCCAATACAACAGAGTTAGGAGACACGTTCCCTGCCCATAATGAATTTAGGGTCTGCAGGGGGACACTGACGTTGATATGACTAAATCAGTACTTCATAATATAGAATTTCGAGGTTCATTCGTTCATTCAATCGTATTTATAGAGCGCATACTGTGTGTGTGCAGCGCTCTGTACTAAGCGCTTGGGAAGTCCAAGTTGGCAATGTATGGAGATGGTCCCTACCCAACGGCGGGCTCACAGTCTAGAAGCAAGAGAAGCAGCGTGGCTCAGTGGAAAAGGGCATGAGCTTTGGAGTCAGAGGTCACGGGTTCAAATCCCGGCTCCGCCAACTGTCAGCTGGGTGACTTTGGGCAGGTCACTTTGCTTCTCTGTGCCTCAGTTCCCTCATCTGGAAAACGGGGATGAAGACTGGGAGCCCCCCATGGGACAACCTGATCACCTTGTAACCTCCCCAGCGCTTAGAAGAGTGCTTTGCATGTAGTAATCGCTTAATAAATGCCATCATTATTATTAGAAGAGGTTGGACACCATCATTATTATTATTGTTATTATTATTATTATTATTAGAGGTTGGACACCAATGCTTCCAGGGAGAGCAGCCAAGCCCTCTCTTTTAGGGAAAGAGGAGGAACAGCAGCAGGAGAGTTGGGGGCCGGGGCAGCCAGGAGACCCCCCCCCCCCCCGTCCCAATCCTCCATCCACAAACCCACCGCCCACCCCCCGTCCTGGTCCGACACCCACACCCCTCACCTCCAATCAATCAATCAATCAATCAATCGTATTTATTGAGCGCTTACTGTGTGCAGAGCACTGTACTAAGCGCTTGGGAAGTCCAAGTTGGCAACATCTAGAGACGGTCCCTACCCAACAGCGGGCTCACGGTCTAGAAGGGGGAGACAGACAACAAAACCAAACATATTCACAAAATAAAATCAATAAAATAGATATGTATAAATCTGTCCGTCCATCCGCGGCCTCACCTGGTGGGCTGGGCCTGCACCCGGGGCCGGAGCCCGGGGCTCAGGGCCGGACCCCAAAGGCCTCGGAGCCTCCTCACAGCCCTCAATCAATCAATCGGATTTATTGAGCGCTTACTGTGTGCAGAGCACTGTACTAAGCGCTTGGGAAGTCCAAGTTGGCAACATCTAGAGACGGTCCCTACCCAACGGTAGGCTCACAGTCTAAAAAGCCTCCAGATGTGCGGCCTCTGAGTGGGAGCAGGCGGGGCTGGGATCCTGGGCCAAATCCGAACCGGAGCGGGAGCCAAGGCCACCCGGAGCGGGACGGGGGGGAGACGCCGTGAGGATGGGGAAGGGTTGGGGGATCCGGGAGCATCCGGAGCCCACTGTTGGGTAGGGACTGTCTCTAGATGTTGCCAACTTGGACTTCCCAAGCGCTTAGTACAGTGCTCTGCACACAGTAAGCGCTCTATAAATACGATTGATTGATTGATTGATTGATCCGGGGGGGCAGGGGGAGCCGTGGATAGACTGGACACAGGCCGGGAGCCGGAGAACTTGGAGTAACTCCAGCCCCACGTGCGGCCCCTGCGAAACTTCCATCGGACTTTCCCCTACCCCCCTCAAAGATTGGGAATGGATAATAATGGTATTTGTTAAGCGCTTCCTATGTGCCAGGCGCTGTACTAAGTGCTGGGAGAGATGCCAGCCAAGCAGGTTGGACACAGTCCCTGTCCCACGTGGGGCTCCCCGTCTCTTTTCAGATCTGATATTCATTCAATCGTATTTATTGAGCACTTACTGTGTGCAGAGCACTGTACTAAGCGCTTGATTCGCCCCCACCTCCAATCCCACAGCATTTACGGCCTACCTTTAAATTAAATTTTAGAAAGTACATCTTTATTTACGTGAAGGTCTGTCTCCCAGGCTGTAAACTCATTCCAGGCAAGGAACATGGCTGCTCATTCTGTTGTATTGTAGTCTCCCAAGTGCTTAGTACAGTGCTCCTCACACAGTAAGTGCTCAATAAATACCATTGCTTGATTGGATCGCCCTATCTTTAAATTAAATTTTAGAAAGTACGTCTTTATTTACGTGAAGGTCCGTCTCCCAGGCTGTAAACTCGTTCCAGGCAAGGAGCGTGTCTGCTCATTCTGTTGTATTGTACTCTCCCAAGCGCTTAGTACAGTGCTCCTCACACAGTAAGTGCTCAATAAATACCATTGCTTGATTGGATCGCCCTATCTTTAAATTAAATTTTAGAAAGTACGTCTTTATTTACGTGAAGGTCTGTCTCCCAGGCTAGACTGTAAACTCCTCGTTCCAGGCAAGGAGCGTGTCTGCTCATTCTGTTGTATTGTACTCTCCCAAGCGCTTAGTACAGTGCTCCTCACACAGTAAGTGCTCAATAAATACCATTGCTTGGATGGATCGCCCTATCTTTAAATTTTAGAAAGTACTTCTTTATGTAGACTATAAACTCGTTCCAGACAAGGAACATGTCTGCTCATTCTGTTGTATTGTAGTCTCCCAAGTGCTTAGTACAGTGCTCCTCACACAGTAAGTGCTCAATAAATACCATTGCTTGATTGGATCGCCCTATCTTTAAATTAAATTTTAGAAAGTACGTCTTTATTTACGTGAAGGTCCGTCTCCCAGGCTGTAAACTCGTTCCAGGCAAGGAGCGTGTCTGCTCATTCTGTTGTATTGTACTCTCCCAAGCGCTTAGTACAGTGCTCCTCACACAGTAAGTGCTCAATAAATACCATTGCTTGATTGGATCGCCCTATCTTTAAATTAAATTTTAGAAAGTACGTCTTTATTTACGTGAAGGTCTGTCTCCCAGGCTAGACTGTAAACTCCTCGTTCCAGACAAGGAACATGTCTGCTCATTCTGTTGTATTGTAGTCTCCCAAGCGCTTAGTACAGTGCTCCTCACACAGTAAGTGCTCAATAAATACCATTGCTTGATTGGATCACCCTATCTTTAAATTAAATTTTAGAAAGTACATCTTTATTTACGTGAAGGTCCGTCTCCCAGGCTGTAAACTCGTTCCAGGCAAGGAGCGTGCCTGCTCATTCTGTTGTATTGTACTCTCCCAAGCGCTTAATACAGTACTCCTCACACAGTAAGCGCTCAATAAATACCATTGCCTGATTGGATCACCCTATCTTTAAATTAAATTTTAGAAAGTACGTCTTTATTTACGTGAAGGTCCGTCTCCCAGGCTGTAAACTCGTTCCAGGCAAGGAGCGTGTCTGCTCATTCTGTTGTATTGTACTCTCCCAAGCGCTTAGTACAGTGCTCCTCACACAGTAAGTGCTCAATAAATACCATTGCTTGATTGGATCGCCCTATCTTTAAATTAAATTTTAGAAAATACATCTTTATTTACGTGAAGGTCTGTCTCCCAGGCTAGACTGTAAACTCCTCGTTCCAGGCAAGGAGCGCGTCTGCTCATTCTGTTGTATTGTAGTCTCCCAAGCGCTTAGTACAGTGTTCCTCACACAGTAAGTGCTCAATAAATACCATTGCTTGATTGGATCGTCAGATAAGGGATAAAGCCACCACTTCAGCTCCGGGTGTCCCTTCTAGACTGTGAGCCCACTGTTGGGTAGGGACCGTCTCTATATGTTGCCAACTTGTACTTCCCAAGCGCTTAGTACAGCACTCTGCACACAGTAAGCGCTCAATAAATACGATTGATTGACTGATTGACTGATTGGTTGAGCCCGCTGAGAAGGAGGAAGGGAAGAGGGGGGTCTCTGCCTGTCTACTTGTATTGTATTTGTATCGATGTACCTTCGTACACGTATTTATTTACGTGACAGTCCGTCTCCCAGGCTCTTCCCAGGCGTATTTATTGAGCGCTTACCATGTGCGGAGCACTGTACTAAGTGCTTGGGAAGTCCAAGTTGGCAACATCTAGAGACGGTTCCTACCCGACAGTGGGCTCACAGTCTAGAAGGGGGAGACGGAGAACAAAACAAAGCGTATTAACAAAATAAAATAAATAGAATATGTACAAGTAAAATAAATAAATAAATAATAAATTTCCCCCCTGTAAAGCCCTACTGAAGGCTCACCTCCTCCAGGAGGCCTTCCCAGATTAAGCCCCTCTTTTCCTCAGCTCCCCCTTGCCATTTTCCCGCCCCACACCCCTTGTGTATATACGTACATGTCAATAGTTCTATTTATATTAATACCTATTTGCTTGTTCTGTTGTGTATCTATATAAAAATAATTATGGTGGCCTTTGTTAAGCGCTTACTATGTGCATCTATTTATTTATATTAATACCTATTTGCTTGTTCTGTTGTGTATCTATATAAAAATAATAATGATGGCCTTAAGCGCTCACTTTGTGCATCTATTTATTTATATTAATACCTATTTGCTTGTTCTGTTGTGTATATATATAAAAATAATAATGGTGGCCTTTGTTAAGCGCTTACTATGTGCATCTATTTTATATTAATACCTATTTGCTTGTTCTGTTGTGTATCTATATAAAAATAATAATGGTGGCCTTTGTTAAGCGCTTACTATGTGCATCTATTTATTTATATTAATACCTATTTGCTTGTTCTGTTGTGTATATATATAAAAATAATAATGGTGGCCTTTGTTAAGCGCTTACTATGTGCATCTATTCATTTATATTAATACCTATTTGCTTGTTCTGTTGTGTATATATATATATAAATAATAATGGTGGCCTTTGTTAAGTGCTTACTATGTGCATCTATTTATTTATATTAATACCTATTTGCCTGTTCTGTTGTGTATATATATAAAAATAATAATGGTGGCCTTTGTTAAGTGCTTACTATGTGCATCTATTTATTTATATTAATACCTATTTGCTTGTTCTGTTGTGTATATATATAAGAATAATAATGGTGGCCTTTGTTAAGCGCTTACTATTTGTGAAGCACTGTTCTAAGCGCTGCGGAGGATACGAGGTGATCAGATTGTCCCAAGCGGGGCTCCCAGTCTTCATCCCCATTTTCCAGAGGAGAGAACTGAGGCTCAGAGAAGTGAGGTGAGTTGCCCAAAGTCACACAGTTGACAATAGGCGGAGCCGGGATTTGAACCCATGACCTCTGACTCAAAAGCCCTTGCTCTTTCCATTGAGCCACGCCGCTTCCCTAATAATACAATTCTATAATTCCATTTATTTGTATCGATGCTATTGACTCCTGTTGGCTTGTTTTGATGTCTGTCTCCCCCTTCCTAGACTGCAAGCCCGTTGTGGGCAGGGATGGTCTCGGTGGTTGAATTGTAATAATAATAATAATAATAATAATAATAATCATGGCATTTGTTAAGCACTTACTATGTGCAAAGCACTGTTCTAAGCGCTGGGGAGGGGAAACAAGGTAATGAGGTTGTCCCATGTGGGGCTCACAGTCTTCATCCCCATTTTCCAGATGAGGTAACTGAGGCTCAGAGAAGTTAAGTGACTTGCCTAAGGTCACACAGCAGACTTGTGGCGGAGGCGGGATTTGAACCCACGACCTCTGACTCCGAAGCCCGGGCTCTTCCCACTGAGCCGCGCTGCTTCATTGTACTTTCCAAGCGCTTAGTATGGAGTTCAGTGGAAAGCGCCCGGGCTTTGGAGTCAGAGGTCTTGGGTTCAAATCCCCGGCTCCGCCACTTGTCAGCTGTGTGACTTTGGGCAAGTCACTTCACTTCTCTGGGCATCACTTACCTCATCTCTAAAATGAAGATTGACTGTGAGCCCCCCATGGGACAACCTGATCACCTTGTAACCTCCCCAGCGCTTAGAACAGTGCTTAATAAATGCCATCATCATTATTATTATCATCATCATCATCATCAATCGTATTTATTGAGCGCTTACTGTGTGCAGAGCACTGTACTAAGCGCTTGGGAAGTACAAGTTTGCAACATCTAGAGACAGTCCCTACCCAACAGTGGGCTCACAGTCTAAAAGGGGAGACAGAGAACAAAACCAGACATACTAACAAAATAAAATAAATATTATTATTATTATTATTCTGCTCACAGTAAGCGCTCAATAAATACGGTTGAATGAATGAATGAATGAAATGAACGAACGCACACTGTAAGCGCTCAATAAATATGCCGGACTGACTGAATTCATTCATTCAATCGTATTTATTGAGCGCTTACTGTGTGCAGAGCACCGTACTAAGCGCTTGGGAAGTACAAGTTGGCAACATATAGAGACAGTCCCTACCCAACAGTGGGCTCACAGTCTAAAAGGGGGAGACAGAGAACAAAACCAGACATACTAACAAAATAAAATAAATATTATTATTATTATTATTCTGCTCAAAGTAAGCGCTCAATAAATACGGTTGAATGAATGAATGAATGAAATGAATGAACTCACACCATAAGCGCTCAATAAATATGCCGGACTGACTGAATTCATTCATTCAATCCTATTTATTGAGGGCTTACTGTGTGCAGAGCACCATACTAAGCGCTTGGGAAGTACAAGTCAGCAACATATAGAGACGGTCCCTACCGTCTCAATCTTAATGGAGATTAAGACTGTGAGCCCCCCGTGGGACAACCTGATCACCTTGTAACCTCCCCGGCGCTTAGAACAGTGCTTTGCACATAGTAAGTGCTTAATAAATGCCATTATTATTATTATTATTATTATTATTATTACCCAACATTGGGCTCACAGTCTAGAGGGGTCCGAATCCCTGCTCCGCCACCCTTCAATCAATCAATCAATCATATTTAGAGAAGCGGCATGGCTCAGTGGGAAGAGCCCGGGCTTTGGAGTCAGAGGTCATGGGTTCGAATCCCAGCTCCGCCACATGTCTGCTGTGTGACCTTGGGCAAGTCACTTCACTTCTCTGAGCCTCAGTGACCTCATCTGTAAAATGGGGATGAAGACTGTGAGCCCCACGTGGGACAACCTGATCACCTTGTATCCCCCCAGCGCTTAGAACAGTGCTTTGCACATAGTAAGCGCTCAATAAATACGATTGAGTGAATGAATGAATGAATGAATGAATTTATTGAGCGCTTACTGTGTGCAGAGCACTGTACTAAGCGCTTGGGAAGTCCAAGTTCGGTTGTGTGACCTTGGATTGTGTCCAACCTGATGATCTTGCGCTCAGAGCAGTGCCTGGCACATAGTAAGTGCTCAACAAATGCCATTTAGAGAAAAAAAGTCACTTCACTTCCCTGGGCCTCAGTCTCCTCAACTGTAAAATGGGGAGTCGGGTGTTTGTTCTTCTTCTTACTCGGGCTGTGAGCCCCACGCGGAGCGGGGGCTGTGTCCGGCCCGATGAATGGGAATGGGAATCTACCCCCGAGTTTGGAAGAGCGCTTGGCACGCGGGAAGCACCAAAGGAAAGACAGTCCCTGGCCTGAATGAATGAATAATCTTGGAACAGACCAGTGTCCCGACTCAGCAAGTTGGGATCATCCAGAAGCGGAGCGAGCCGCTTCCCTGCTTCCGGCTCCCACGGATTTGCCCCGGGAGAGGGGCCGATTTCCAGCTTTAAAGGAAAACCAGCTCCTCCCGGCTACGGTCCCAATCCCCGTCCCCCCGCCTCGGTCTCCCTCAGTTGGCTCCGGACCATCCCAGCCCCAACTAGGCCACCGCCTGAGTCTATCCCTCCTTCCCTGGCTACTGTGTGAGTGGGAAAAAAACTCCCCGCACGCTCCTCCGGGAATTTCTTTCGCTGAACCTTTATTTATTTATTTTACTTGTCCATATCTATTCTATTTGTTTTATTTTGTTAGTATGTTTGGTTTTGTTCTCTGTCTCCCCCTTTTAGACTGTGAGCCCAATGTTGGGTAGGGACTGTCCCTATATGTTGCCAATTTGTACTTCCCAAGCGCTTAGTACAGTGCTCTGCACATAGTAGGCGCTCAATAAATACGATTGATGATGATGATGATGATGATGAACGCATCCCCTCTGGGCCAAGAGGAGACCAGGCCGGCGGCCGGGCCTGGGGCGGGGGCTCCTTGTCGGCAGGGAACGTGTCCACCATCTCTGTCTCCTCTAATAATACTAATGGCATTTATTAAGTGCTTACTTAGAAGCAGCGTGGCTCAGTGGAAAGAGCCCGGGCTTTGGAGTCAGAGGTCGTGGGTTCAAATCCCGGCTCTGCCAATTGTCAGCTGTGTGACTCTGGGCAAGTCACGTCTCTGGGCCTCAGTTCCCTCATCTGGAAAATGGGGATTAAGACTGTGAGCCCCCTGTGGGACAACTTGATCACCTTGTATCTCTCCCAGCGCTTAGAACAGTGCCTTGCACATAGTAAGCGCTTAATAAATGCCGTCATTATTATTATTATTATGTGCAAAGCACTGTTCTAAGCGCTGGGGAGGCTACAAGGTGATCAGGTTATCCCACGGGGGGGGGGCTCACAGTCAATCCCCATTTTCCAGATGAGGTAACTGAGGCACAGAGAAGTGAAGTGACTTGCCCAAAGTCACACGGCTGACCATTGGTGGAGCCGGAATTTGAACCCATGACCACCAACTTCAAAGCCCCTGCTCTTTCCACCGAGCCATGCTGCTTCTGATAATAATCTTTTACAATCTGATAATAATCTTTTAGACTGTGAGCCCACTGTTGGGTAGGGACTGTCTCTATATGTTGCCAACTTGGACTTCCCAAGCGCTTAGTCCAGTGCTCTGCACTGTATTAAGCGCTCAATAAATACGATTGATGATGATGATGATAATCATCATCGTAATAATTGTGGAATTTGCTCGACCTTTTTACAAATGCCTGTTTACTTGTTTCAATCAATCAATCAATCAATCGTATTTATTGAGCGCTTACTGTGTGCAGAGCACTGGACTAAGCGCTTGGGAAGTACAAGTTGGCAACATATGTTTCGATGTCTGTCTGTCTCCTAGACTGTGAGCCCACTGTGGGCAGGGATTGTCTCACTTTGTTGCTGAACAACACTGAGCAGCGTGGCTCAGTGGAAAGCTCCCAGGCTTTGGAGTCAGAGGTCGTGGGTTCAAATCCCGGCTCTGCCCCATGTCTGCTGTGTGACCTTGAGCAAGTCACTTCACTTCTCTGAGCCTCAGTGACCTCATCTGTCAAATGGGGATGAAGACTGTGAGCCCCACGTGGGACAACCTGATCACTTTGTATCCCCCCAGCGCTTAGAACAGTGCTTTGCACATAGTAAGCATTTAACAAATGCCATTATTATTATTATTATTGCTGAACTGACCTTTCCAAGCGCTCGGTACAGTACGCTGCGCACAGTAAGCGCTCAATAAATACGACCGAATGAACGAATGAAGGCCAGGCACTGGATTCAGCGCTGGGGCGGATAAAAGCAAATCGGGTCGGGTCCCCGTCCCAAGTGGGGCTCCCAGCCTCAATCCCCATTTTACAGATGAGGGAACTGAGGCACAGGGAAGTGAAGTGACTTGCCCAAGGTCACCCAGCGACGGCGCGAGGATTAGAACCCATGTCCTTCTGATTCCCAGACCCGCGCTCTATCCATTCCGCCACGCTGCTTCTCGGAGCTCTTGGGAGAGGACGATACGACGATAAACAGACACATTCCCTGCCCACAGCGAGCCCACAGTCCGGAGGGGGAGAGACAGACATTAATAAAAATAAACAAATGAAAGATATGGATATAAGTGGTGTGGGGCTGGGAAGGGGGATGAATAAAGGGAGAAAGTCAGGATGAGGCAGGTGGGAGTGGGAGAAGAGGAAAGGGGGGGAACCAGTCAGGGAAGACCTCCTGGAGGAGATGCACCTAGACTGGAAGCTCATTGTGGGCAGGGTAAGTATCTGCTTATCATCATCATCATCATCATCAATCGTATTTATTGAGCGCTTACTATGTGCAGAGCACTGGACTAAGCGCTTGGGAAGTACAAATTGGCAACATCTAGAGACAGTCCCTACCCACCAGTGGGCTCACAGTCTAAAAGGGGGAGACAGAGAACAAAACCAAACATACTAACAAAGTAAAATAAATAGAACAGAGATGTACAAATAAATTAAATAAATAAATAAGTAGAGTAACAAAATATGTACAAACATATATACATGTATACAGGTGCTGTGGGGAAGGGAGGGAGGTAAGATGGGGGGATCGAGAGGGGGACGAGGGGGAGAGGAGGGAAGGGGCTCAGTCTGGGAAGGCCTCCTGGAGGAGGTGAGCTCTCAGCAGGGCCTTGAAGGGAGGAAGAGAGCGAGCTTGGAGGATGGGCGGAGGGAGGGCATTCCAGGCCCGGGGGATGACGTGGGCCTGCTTATTGTCATTGTGTCCTCTTCCAAGCATTTAGTACAGTGCTCTGCACACAATAACCAGTTGTTGGGTAGGGACCGTCTCTATATGTTGCCAACTTGGACTTCCCAAGCGCTTAGTACAGTGCTCTGCACACCGTGAGCGCTCAATAAATACGATTGAATGAATGAATGATTGACAATCCTCAGCCAAGGAGAAGCAGCGTGGCTCAGTGGAAAGAGCCCGGGCTTTGGAGTCTACTGATTTATTTTATTTGTACCTATTTATTTTATTTTGTTAATATGTTTGGTTTTGTTGTCCGTCTCCCCCCTTCTAGACCGTGAGCCCACCGTTGGGTAGGGACCGTCTCTAGATGTTGCCAACTTGGACTTCCCAAGCGCTTAGTACAGTGCTCTGCACACAGTAAGCACTCAATAAATACAATTGAATGAATGAATGCTCTGCACACAGTAAGTGCTCAATAAATACGATAGAATGAATGAATGAATAAGCCCTCAATAGATACGACTGAATGAGTGAATGATCTGTTGTCCTAGCCCATTCATTCATTCATCCAATCGTATTTATTGAGCGCTTACTGTGAGCAGAGCACTGTGCTAAGCGCTTGGGAAGTACAAGTTGGCAACATCTGGAGACGGTCCCTACCCAACTGTGGGCTCGCAGTGTAGAAGGGGGAGACAGACAACAAAACAAAACATATTAACACAATAGAATAAATAGAATAGTAGGCACTCAGTATAATAATAATAATTTTGGTATTTGTTAAGCGCTTACTATATGCAAAGCACTGTTCTAAGCACTAGGGAGGATACAAGATGATCGGGTTATCCCATGTGGGGCTCACAATCTTCATCCCCATTTTACAGATGAGGTAACTGAGGCCCAGAGAAGTTAAGTGACTTGCCCAAAGTCACCCAGCTGACAAGCGGAGGAGCCGGGATTTGAACCCATGACCTCTGACTCCCAAGCCCGTGCTCTTTCCACTGAGCCACGCTGCTTCTCTATATAGTATAGTACACCGCAGCGGGGAAGCGCTCAATACATCATCATCATCATCATCAATCGTATTTATTGAACGCTTACTATGTGCAGAGCACTGTACTAAGCGCTTGGGAATTACAAATTGGCAACATATAGAGACAGTCCCTACCCAACAGTGGGCTCACAGTCTAAAAATACGACCGATTGATCGGTTGACCTAACGGGAAACGCACCAGGGACTGGGGGGTTTGGTGGGAGGCCTTCCCAGACTGAGCCCCCTCCTTCCTCTCCCCCTCCCCATCCCCCCCGCCTTACCTCCTTCCCCTCCCCACAGCACCTATATAAATGTATATAAGTTTGTACGGATTTATCCCTCTATTTATTTATTTTATTTGTACATATTTATTCTATTGATTTTATTTGGTCAATACGTTCGGTTTTGTCGTCTGTCTCCCCCTTCTAGACTGTGAGCCCACTGTGGGGTAGGGACCGTCTCTCGATGTTGCCAACTTGGACTTCCCAAGCGCTTGGTCCAGTGCTCTGCACACAGTAAGCGCTCAATAAATACGATTGAATCGTGTCTCTCTCCACTTCAATCCATACTTCATGCTGCTGCCCGGATTATCTTTGTCCAGAAACGCTCTGGGCATTTTACTCCCCTCCTCAAAAATCTCCAGTGGCTGCCAATCAATCTGCGCATCAGGCAGAAACTCCTCACCCTGGGCTTCCAGGCTGTCCATCCCCTCGCCCCCTCCTACCTCACCTCCCTTCTGTCCTTCTCCAGCCCAGCCCGCACCCTCCGCTCCTCCGCCACTAACCTCCTCCCCGTACCTCGCTCTCGCCTGTCCCGCCATCGACCCCCGGCCCACGTCCTCCCCCGGGCCTGGAATGCCCTCCTCCCTCTGCCCCTCCGCCAAGCTCGCTCTCTTCCTCCCTTCAAGGCCCTGCTGAGAGCTCACCTCCTCCAGGAGGCCTTCCCACACTGAGCCCCTTCCTTCCTCTCTCCCTTGTCCCCCTCTCCATCCCCCCCATCTTACCTCCTTCCCTTCCCCACAGCACCTGTATATATGTATATATGTTTGTACATATTTATTTATTTATTTATTTTACTTGTACATATCTATTCAATTTATTTTATTTTGTTAGTATGTTTGGTTTTGTTCTCTGTCTCCCCCTTTTAGACTGTGAGCCCACTGTTGGGTAGGGACTGTCTCTAGATGTTGCCAATTTGTACTTCCCAAGCACTTAGTACAGTGCTCTGCACATAGTAAGCGCTCAAGAAATACGATTGATGATGATGATGATGATGAATGGACAGAGGGCACCTGAATCCCCCCTCCTCCAAGAGGCCTTCCCTGACTAAGCCCCCCTTTCCCCTTCTCCCCTTCCCTTCTGCGACACCTTAACTGGCTCCCTCTGTTCATCCCCCTCCCAGCCCCACGGTGTTCATGTCCGCATCTGTCGTTTCTTTATTTCCATTCCTGTCCGTCTCCCCCCTGCTCGTCGTGGGCAGGGACTGTGTCTGTCTCCTGTTTCAGTGTCCCCTCCCAAGCGCTTAGCCCAGTGCTCTGCGCACGGTCAGCGTTCACTAAACACGACCGAATGAATGAAGGAATGAAGGAATGAATCAATCAATCGTGTTTATTGAGTGCTTCCTGTGTGCCAAGCACTGTACTAAGCACTTGGGAGGTCCAAGTTGGCAACATCTAGAGACGGTCCCTGTCCAACAGTGGGCTCACAATCTAGAATTTTGTTTTGTTAATTTGTTAACAAAATTAACGTATTTTGTTCATGTTTGGTTTTGTTCTCAAACGCCATTATTATTATTATTGTTATTATTAATCCCCCTTTTACAGATGAGGGAACCCAGGTCCAGAGAAGTACCTCAGTTCCCTCATCTGTAACCTCATCATTTTCCCCTTCTAGACTGTGAGCCCATTGATGCCCACCGTTGGGTAGGGACTGTCTCTATATGTTGCCAACTTGTACTTCCCAAGCACTTAGTACAGTGCTCTGCACACAGTAAGCGCTCAATAAATACGATTGATTGATTGATTGATTGATGGGTAGGGACTGTCTCTATATGTTGCCAACTTGGACTTCCCAAGCGCTTAGTCCAGTGCTCTGCACGCAGTAAGCGCTCAATAAATACAATTGATTTATTGATTGATGGGTAGGGACTGTCTCTATATGTTGCCACCTTGGACTTCCCAAACGCTTAGTACAGTGCTCGGCACGCAGTAAGCGCTCAATAAATAAGATTGATTGATTGATTGGTAGAATGAATGACTTCGTGGGCCCCGCTTCCCTCCCGTGGCTTGTTCCGTCTCCGGCCTCTGCTCAGCCGGGGGGATGCGGGGGGCGGGGTGGGGCTGGGACCCCCGAATCTCGACTTAGGGGGAAGAGGGTGGGCTGGCAGAGTGGAGGGGCGGGGGAGATGCGGGGACGCACACCAAGTCTTTTGTGTGTGTCTGTGTGTGTGATGTCCTCACCCCCAACCCCGCCAGGCCCGCCGTGCCGCCTGCCGCCCGCCCCAGAGTTCTGAGGTCCATTGTATCCAGCCGCGTCACCCCCTTTGTCCTTTCTCCACTCCCGGGGGCAGCTTCCCACCGCCCACCGCCCTCCCGCCCCACCCCGAGACCCCAGCTGCCCCTTCCTCGTCCCCGGGCCCGGCCCTGATCCCAACGCTTCCTGCCCAGGCCTTCCCCCTGCCCAGGTGGAGGGCGGGAAACTCATGGGATATTGGGGGGGAATGACACACACACACTCCCCCCACCCCCAAGGGCAGGGAGATTCGGGAAACGGAAGGTGACGGGGCAGGATGCGGACCCGTCGGGCAGGATGGAGGGGTCCGCGGGGGAGAGAGGCCGGGCCGGGCGGGGAGGGGTCACACAAAGAAGGGATGCTGAGGGGTTGAAGGAGGGGGGCATCTCCGCATCTCCCGGGAGAAAGAGAGGGGAAGGGGCAGGGAGAATTCCCAGAATGGGTGGTCCAGGGCCAGTGAGCCCCTCCCCGCCCAACTCTGGGCTCATGCCGACCACCCCTCGAATGCGGGGAGGACCACTTTGACCAGCAGCGTGGCTCAGCGGAAAGAGCCCGGGCTCTGGAGTCAGAGGTCATGGGTTCAAATCCCGACCCTGCCAGTTGTCGGCTGTGTGACTCTGGGCAAGTCACTTCGCTTCTCTGGGCCGCAGTTACCTCATCTGTAAAACGGGGATGAAGACCGTGAGCCCCCCGTGGGACCCCCTGATCGCCTTGTAACCTCCCCGGTGCTTAGAACAGTGCTTCGCACATAGGAAGCGCTTAATAAATGCCATCAAAAAAAAAAAGACTCCCTGACTGACCACACGGAGAAAATGAATGGGGGGAGAGGGCGGGTTAGGGGGGCAATATGGCAACACACCCCCTGACTGACCAGAGAGAGCTGAGAAGTGGGGGGCGGCAGAATAGAGGGGCATGGGCCGACACCCGCTGACTGACTGAAGAGAGCAGAATATGGGGAGGGGGATAGAAGGGGATAGACGGGGAACCTGATGATCTCCTCCACTTTGTGGGACCACCGAGAGCAGAATATGGGGGGGGTGAAGGATAGACAGCCAGCATGATGCCCCTGCCCCCTCATGGGACCGTAGAGAGCGGGACAGCTGTGGAGATCAAGATCGTGATCTCGAAGGAACATAGAGAGCAGAACAGCTGGGAGTGGGGAACACGGTGCCAGGACGGGAGAAAGGACAAGAGGGGGCAGGGAGAAAGGACAACAGTGGGGAAGGAGAAGAAAGTCAGGGCAGGACGGGGCTTCCACCAATTCTTGCCCCATGTGAAGCTGAGGAATGAGAAGAGGGGGCTTTCTTCTGGAGAGGGCAGGGGACTTGAGGGGGCCCTGAGAACAGGAGCCTTTAGACTGTGAGCCCACTGTTGGGTAGGGACTGTCTCTATACGTTGCCAAATTGTACTTCCCAAGCGCTTAGTCCAGTGCTCTGCGCACAGTAAGCGCTCAATAAATACGATTGATGATGATGATGATGAGCAGGAAGACTCTAGGAGGGAAAGGGCCAGGGGGTGGAAGCGGGCCTGAGAGGGGGCGGCTGGAAGGCAGAGCTTTAACCGGGGAAGGGGGGAGAAGGAAAGAGGAGTCTAAAGGGGGAAGTTGCAGGATGGAAGGCGGTTGGAGGGGGTTGGGGGGAGACACAAAGGCTGAGGCAGTCAGAAGCTGGGAAGAGCGAAGGCCGGAGGGGAATGGGAAGCAGGCCAAGAAGACGGGGAAGTCAGGAAGAGGGGGAGAGGAGGCGTGGGGGTAGGGGGGGAGAAGGCTAATCCGGCCTGGGGGGAAGAGGGAGGCTGGGGAGATGGAGTCAGCTCTGACTCCCTTTGTCTGACACCCCAAATCCCTGCCCCTGGACTTGGCTCTGGTTCCCCCCCACCCTCCCTTAATTCCCCCCTACCCCCCCTCCGCCATTCTCCTAAGGAAGGAAACAGCTGAGAGCAGTCTGGAAAATGGGGAAGGGGGGGTGGGAGGAGCGGGACGATGTACAGGAAAATAGCTGTGTCATCAGCTGGCTCTGGTGGGATCTGGGGATTCCCCTCCCCCTACTCAGTTTCCTTTGAAAGTTGGATTTTTTTGGAAGGGACCAAACCATCCCCCATCCCTCCCCATCCCTCCCACCAGAGTTTAGCCGGATTGATGGGCGGAGTCTGCCAGAGTAGGGTCTCCTTTCTGCCAATCCCTGCCTCCCGCTGCACTTAAAGGAGCTGGAGGGGGGTGACAGAGATGGGCAGAGACAGAAGAGAATCCCGCTGGACGGAGGGTGGGAGAGAGAAAGTGAGGGGGGGAGAGGAAAGTGAAGAGAGAGAAGAGTGGAGAGAGAAAGAGAGTGGAGAGGGAGAAAAAAGAGAGAGGGGGTAAAGGGAGAGAGAAAGGGGTGAGGGGGAGAGAGACAGAGAGAAAGGGGGGAAGGCAGAGACAGACAGAGACAATCAAATTGGAAGAAACGGACCGAGGTCCCGCGGATGGAACAGTTGATCTGAAACAGAGGGTCTGAGGGAAGGCCGCAGTAAAAGCCAGACTAGCCAAGGGAGCAAGCCCCCCACGACCACCCTCCCCTAAGGGAGTGGGAAACTTCCCGTGACTGGGACCACCAACGTAGGGGCTCCCCGGACCCCCGCATCCCGCCCTGCCCTCGCCCGCGTGAGGGGCATCATGTTCCCGGCTGGCCGGAGGACCCTTCTCCTCGACCTCAACCTCCTCCTCTTCCCTCCCTCGTCCCGGTCCTCGTCCTCCTCCCGGCCCGTGGCTCCGACCCTGCTGCTGCTGCTCCTGGCGGCCTGCCCGCCCCCGGCCCGGCCGGCCCAGCCCGGAGAGGAGGAGGTCGTGTTCCTCCAGAGGATCAACGGCAGCCTCCCACCGGGCCCCGACCCCCCGGGCCCGCTGCTCTTCCGCCTGGCGGCCTTCGGCGAGACGCTGGAGCTGACCCTGGAGCGGGACCCGGGAGTCCGGGCCGAGGGGCTGACCGTCCAGTACCTGGGCCGGGCCCCGTCGGCGCTGGACGGGCCGGAGCCGGGCTCCTACCTGACCGGTTCGGTCAACGGAGACCCGGAGTCGGTGGCGGCCCTGCACTGGGACGGAGGGTCGGGCCTACTGGGCGTCCTGCAGTACCGGGGGGCCGAACTGCACCTGCAGCCCCTGGACGGGGGCGCCGCCAACTCGGCCGGAGGGGCCGGCGTGCACGTGCTCAGCCGGAGGAGCCCCTCTCGAAGCGGGGGGACCATGTGCAGCGTGGGGGGCCGGCTCGAGGGGCCCGGCCCCGCGCCCCGCAGGACCAAGGTAGGCCGACGGGCCGCGGGGCGTGGACACCCCCGTTTCCCCTCAGCCCCTGGCCCTCCCTGGCCGTCCCGCCGTGACCTCCGCCGGCCTTCCTCTTCCTCCTGCTTCCCTCCCTCTCTCTCCCCTCGTCGGACCCCGGGGGTCCCAGCTGGGCAGGGGAGCCGGGGCCCGTCGGGTCCCACGTGATGCCCTCCTCCCTGCCCCATGCCGTCACCCTAACCTCGAGGGCGGGAAGCTGACCGCAACCGGGGAATTCCCTACGGCCGCGGAGGGGAAGGGCCGGAGTCACCATCCAGACCCACTTCTTCCTTCCTCTCTTTGGCCCCTCCCCGGCCGTGGTCTCCCTGCTTCCTCTCCAGCCTCACCTCTAGCCGGCCACCCCCGCTCCCCCACCCGGAGACCCTCGGAGAGCTCGCAGGCCCTGGGCATCTCCCGTCACGCTCCTCCCTCGTCCCCCCTCCGCTCCCCTCCCTTTAATCCAGACCAGACGCTGCCCCTCCGCTTCCCATCTCCCGCCTGGATATCCGTCCCGTCTTGGCCCGCTGTCCATCCCCCCCTCCCGCCCCCAAATCCTTCGAACCCTCCCTTTGGATCCCCCTCCTCCCACACGGCCCAGACACGTTGCAGCAGCCCGGCCCCCTCCAGCCCCGACTCCCACCGGGGAGCCCCCCACGGCTCCTCCCTACGAGAGGCCCAGCCGCGCTCTCCCCCGGGGCCTACGTGGCCCGGAGACGTGGCGCTCCCCCCCCCCCGCCAATCCCTCCAGGAGCCCCCATCCCTCCCGCCCACCCCCGGCCCCCATCCCAGACGCCAACCAGATGGGTGAGCGCGGCCGACCGGATCCGCTCTGGGCACCCTGGGGTGGTGGTCCCCGGGGGACAGAGGGTCCCGGGGTGGTGTTTCGACCCCCGGTTGCCCCCTCCTCATCCCCGGCTCTCCCTCCCGCCCTCAGCGCTTCGCCTCCGTCAGCCGCTTCGTGGAGACCCTTGTGGTGGCGGATGATAAGATGGCGGCCTTCCACGGGGAGGGTCTGAAGCGTTACCTCCTCACGGTTCTGGCGGCCGCCGCCAAGGCCTTCCGCCACCCGAGCCTGCGCAACCCGGTCAACCTGGTGGTGACGCGGCTGGTGGTGTTGGGGCCCGGCGAGGAGGGCCCGCCCGTGGGGCCCAACGCGGCCGAGACCCTGCGCGGGTTCTGCGCCTGGCAGCGCGGGCTCAACCCGCCCGAGGACTCCGACCCGGACCACTTCGACGTCGCCATCCTCTTCACCCGCCAGGTCGGGGAGGGCCCCCTCCCTCCGCGTCCCGCGCTCCCCGGGCTCCCCGTTACCCGCCACGGTCTCGTTTTCTACCCCGGGAGGTCGGGAGAGGCGGGCGTTACCGGGCCCGTTTTACGGTTGGGAAGAGCGAGGACCAGAGAGGTGAAGCGGGCCGCCCGGGGTCACGCAGCGGGCCGGGGACTCACGCCCGGAAGGTCGTGGGTTCCTTCAACCTCCCCAGCGCTTAGAACAGTTGGAAGGAGTGAAAAGTTAGATCAGTGTCAATTGAATTCAACGCTTTTAACTGAGGTGAGCCCTACGGAGAGCTCACCTCCTCCAGGAGGCCTTCCCAGACTGAGCCCCCTCCTTCGTGTCCCCCTCCTCCCCCCCCCCATCCCCTCCTTCCCCTCCCCACAGCACCTGGATATATGTTCGTATGTATTTATTACTCTATTTGTACATATTTATTCTATTTTATTTTGTTAATACGTTTTGTCCATCTCCCCCTTCCAGACTGTGAGCCCGCTGTTGGGTAGGGACCGTCTCTAGATGTTGCCAACTTGGACTTCCCAAGCGCTTAGTCCAGCGCTCTGCACACAGTAAGCGCTCAATAAATACGATTGAATGAATGAATTCGGTCGTGCTTATCGAGCGCTTGCTGTGGGTAGCGAGCGCTGTTGTAAGCGCTCGGGAGGGTCCGATACGACAATAGACAGACACGCGGCCTGCCCGGCTGGGCTGCTGTGTGACTCTGGGCGAGTCGCTTTGCTTTTCTGGGCCTCGGTTCCTTCATCGGCGAAGCAGGGATTGAGACCGTGAGCCCCACGGGGGTCGGGGACCGTGTCCAACCCGATTTGGACATTCCCAACCCTGTCCTTAGCACGGTGTCTAGCGTGTAGCGAGCGCTTAACGGACACCCCACCCAGGCCACTCGCCCGCCCCCAGCTAGGCCCCGCCGCCCCCGCCGCCCGCCAACGATTCCTCCTCGTCCAGGACTTGTGCGGCGTCTCCACCTGCGACACCCTGGGCATGGCGGACGTGGGCACCGTCTGCGACCCCGCCCGGAGCTGCGCCATCGTGGAAGACGACGGGTTGCAGTCGGCGTTCACTGCCGCCCACGAGCTCGGTCAGTCGGGGGTGGCGGGAGTGCGGGGCCGGGGCTGAGGAAGGGACGCCGAGCGGGGGGGGGGAAACGGGCGCGGGGGTCCCCACACCCACCCTCCTCCCCGCCCCCGTGGCCCACAGGACACGTCTTCAACATGCTCCACGACAACTCCAAGCCGTGCGCGGAGCTGAACCGGGCCCGGGGCTCCGCCCGCCACGTCATGGCGCCCGTCATGGCCCACGTTGACCCCGAGGAGACCTGGTCGCCCTGCAGCGCCCGCTTCATCACAGATTTCCTGGACAACGGTCACGGTCAGGATTTCCTCCCCCGCCCCACGCTCCCCTCAACCCGCTCTGCCCCGCTCCTTCCTACATCCTCTGCTGGGTGGGAGCCAGATCCGCCTCCGCCATTCGGGTCTCCAAAAAGACGACTCGGAGAGCCCGGGAAACCTCCGCTCCCCGCTGCCTTCAACCGAGGGACAGTCTCCTATTCATTCATTCAATCGTATTTATTGAGCGCCTACTGTGTGCAGAGCACTGGACTGAGCGCTTGGGAAGTCCAAGTCGGCGACATCTAGAGCCGGTCCCTACCCAACAACGGGCTCATGGTCTAGAAGGGGGACGAGAAAACAAAACATGGGGACGGGTGTCAAGTCGTCAGAATAAATAGAATTAAGGCTAAATGCACATCATTAACAAAATAAATAGAATAGTAAATATGTACAAGGCAAGACCTCACTTTTCCCCTGTGACCTCCACATTCCCTCACCTCTCCCTCCCAGGACGCTGTCTCCTAGGCGAGTCCCACCTTCCCCCTGTGATCTTCCCCCTGTGATCCCGGATGAGATGCCACCTTAATAATAATAATGGCATTTATTAAGCGCTTACTATGTGCAAAGCACTGTTCTAAGCGCTGGGGAGGTTACAAGGTGATCAGGTTGTCCCACGTGGGGATCACAGTCTTCATCCCCATTTTATAGATGAGGGAACTGAGGCCCAGAGAAGTGAAGTAATAATAATGATAATAATGATGGCATTTATTAAGCGCTTACTACATGCAAAGCACTGTTCTAAGCACTGGGGAGGTTACAAGGTGATTAGGTTGTCCCATGTGGGGGGGGCTCACAGTCATCCCCATTTTACAGATGAGGTAACTGAGGCCCAGAGAAGTGAAGTGACTTGCCCAAATTGGCAATTGGCAGAGCTGGGATTTGAACCCATGACCTCGGACTCCAAAGCCCGGGCTCTTTCCACTGAGCCACGCTGCTTCTCTATACTTTCATTCATTCATTCAATTGTATTTAGTGAGCGTTTACTGTGTGCAGAGCACTGGACTAAGCACTTGGGCAGTACAAATTGGCAACATCTAGAGACAGTCCCTACCCAACAGTGGGCTCACAGTCTAAAAGGGGGAGACAGAGAACAAAACCAAACATACTAACAAAATAAAAGAAATAGAATAGATATGTACAAGTAAAATAAATAAATAAATAGAGTAATAAATATGTACAAACATATATAAATATATACATATATAGTCATCATCATCATCATCAATCGTATTTATTGAGTGCTTACTGTGTGCAGAGCACTGTACTGAGCGCTTGGGAAGTACAAATTGGCAACACCTAGAGACGGTCCCTACCCAACAGCGGGCTCACAGTCTAAAAGTGGGAGACAGAGAACAAAACCAAACGTACTAACAAAATAAAAGAAATAGAATAGATATGGACAAGTAAAATAAATAAATCATCATCATCAATCGTATTTATTGAGTGCTTACTATGTGCAGAGCACTGGACTAAGCGCTTGGGAAGTACAAATTGGCAACATCTAGAGACAGTCCCTACCCAACAGTGGGCTCACAGTCTAAAAGGGGGAGACAGAGAACAAAACCAAACACACTAACAAAATGAAAGAAATAGAATAGATATGTACAAGCAAAATAAATAAATAAATAAATAGGGTAATAAATATGTACAAACATATATAAATATGTACATATATAGTCATCATCATCAATCATATTTATTGAGCGCTTACTGTGTGCAGAGCACTGGACTAAGCGCTTGGGAAGTACAAATTGGCAACATCTAGAGACAGTCCCTAACCAACAGCGGGCTCACCGTCTAAAAGGGGGAGACGGAGAACAAAACCAAACACACTAACAAAATAAAAGAAATAGAATAGATATGTACAAGTAAAATAAATAAATAAATAAATAGAGTAATAGATATGCGCAAGCATATATACAGGTGCTGTGGGGAAGGGAAGGAGGTAAGATGGGGAGGATGGAGAGGAAGGAAGGGGCTCAGTCTGGGAAGGCCTCCTGGAGGAGGTGAGCTCTCAGTAGGGCCTTGAAGGGAATAGAATAGATAGATTTATAGATAGAATAAATAGAGTAATAAATATGTACAAACATATATAAATATATAGTCCAGTGCTCTGCACACAGTAAGCGCTCAATAAATACGATTGATGATGACGATGATGACGCTCCCCCAACTTTGCCCCCCGTGCCCTCCACCCCGCTCTCGGCCTCTCCGTCCCCAGGGCATTGCCTCCTGGACAAACCCCCGGCCCCCCTGCGCCTGCCGGCCGCCTTCCCCGGCAGCAACTACGACGCCGACCGCCAGTGCCAGCTGACCTTCGGCCCCGAGTCCCGCCACTGCCCGCAGCTGCCCCCGCCCTGTGCGGCCCTGTGGTGCTCCGGCCGCCTGAACGGGCACACCATGTGCCAGACCAAGCACTCGCCCTGGGCCGACGGCACGCCCTGCGGGCCCACCCAGGCCTGCATGGGGGGCGTCTGCCTTCACAGCGCCCAGCTCAAGGACTTCCACGTAAGGACGGCGGGCACACCGGGGGCGGGAGCGGCCCGAAGCCAGAGGCCTGGTGATACACAGAATCAATCAATCCATCCATCAATCGTATTTATTGAGCACTTACCGTGTGCAGAGCGCCGGACTAAGCGCTTGGAAAAGTACAGTTCAGCAATAGAGACAATCCCTGCCCACCGTGGGTTTAGAATTCATTTATTCATTCATTTAAGCGCTTAGTACAGTGCTCTGCCCATAGTAAGCGCTCAATAAATACGATTGATAAGGATGATTCGATCGTATTTATTGAGCGCTTACTGTGTGCAGAGCGCTGTACTAAGCGCTTGGGAAGTCCAAGTTGGCAACATATGGAGACGGTCCCCACCCAACAGCAGGCTCACAGTCTTGAAGCGGGGAGACAGACAAGGTCACATGTGACCGTGCGCAAGTCGCTTCGCTTCTCTGGGCCTCAGTTCCCTCCTCTGTAAAATGGGGATGAAGACTGTGACACCCCCATGGGGCAACCTGATCACCCTGTAGCCTCTCCAGCGCTTAGAACAGTGCTTCGCACATAGTAAGCGCTTAACAAATGCCATCGTTATTATTATTACATCATTCATTCAATCGTATTTATTGAGTGCTTACTGTATGCAGAGCACTGTACTAAGCACTTGGAAAAGTACAGTTCAGCAATAGAGACAATCCCTGCCCACCGTGGGTTTATAATTCATTCGTTCATTCATTCAATCGTATTTATTGAGCGCTTACTGTGTGCAGAGCACTGTACTAAGCGCTTGAGAAGTCCAAGTTGGCAACATATGGAGACGATCCCCACCCAACAGCGGGCTCACAGTCTTGAAGGGGGGAGACAGACAAGGTCACATGTGACCGTGCGCAAGTCGCTTCGCTTCTCTGGGCCTCAGTTCCCTCCTCTGTAAAATGGGGATGAAGACTGTGACACCCCCACGGGGCAACCTGATCACCCTGTAGCCTCCCCAGCGCTTAGAACAGTGCTTTGCACATAGTAAGCACTTAACAAATGCCATCGTTATTATTATTACATCATTCATTCAATCATATTTATTGAGTGCTTACTGTATGCAGAGCACTGTACTAAGTCCTTGGAAAAGTACAGTTCAGCAATAGAGACAATCCCTGCCCATCGTGGGTTTATAATTCATTCATTCATTCATTCAATCGTATTTATTGAGCTCTTACTGTGTGCAGAGCGCTGTATTAAGCGCTTGGGAAGTCCTAGTTGGCAACATTTGGAAACTGTCCCTACCCAACAGCGGGCTCACAGTCTAGAAGAGGGGAGACGGACAAGGTCACATGTGACCGTGCGCAAGTCGCTTCCCTTCTCTGGGCCTCAGTTCCCTCCTCTGTAAAATGGGGATGAAGACTGTGAAACCCCCATGGGGCAACCTGATCACCCTGTATCCTCCCCAGCGCTTAGAACAGTGCTTCGCACATAGTAAGCGCTTAACAAATGCCATCGTTATTATTATTACATCATTCATTCATTCATTCAATCGTATTTATTAAGTGCTTACTGTGTGCAGAGCACTGGACAAAGCGCTTGGAAAAGTACAGTTCAGCAATAGAGACAATCCCTGCCCACTGTGGGTTTATAATTCATTCATTCAATCAATCAATCAATCAATCGTATTTATTGAGTGCTTACTGTGTGCAGAGCACTGTACTAAGCGCTTGGGAAGTCCAAGTTGGCAACATCTAGAGACGGTCCCTACCCAACAGTGGGCTTACAGTCTAGAAGGGGGAGACAGTGACCAAAACCAAACATATTAACAAAATAAAATCAATAGAATAGAGATGTACAGGTAAAATAAATAAATAAACAGAGTGATAAATATGTATGAACCCGGTGATGTAGCCGACTTCATTCATTCAATTATTCAATCGTATTGTAATGATAATCCATCAATCAATCGTATTTATTGAGCGCTTACTGTGTGCAGAGCACTGTACTAAGCGCTTGGGAAGTAAAAGTTGGCAACATATAGAGACAGTCCCTACCCAACAGTGGGCTCACAGTCTAAAAGATAATAATAATAATGGTATTTATAAAGCGCTTACTACGTGCAAAGCACTGGGGAAGTTACAAGGTCATCAGGTTGCCCCACGGGGGGCTTACATTCTTCATCCCCCTTTTATAGATGAGGTCGCTGAGGCCCAGAGAAGTTAAGTGCATATATGTTTTTATGTATTTATTACTCTATTTATTTTACTTGTACATATTCTATTTATTTTATTTTGTTAATATGTTTTGTGTTGTTCTCTGTCTCCCCCATCTAGACTGTGAGCCCACTGTTGGGTAGGGACTGTCTCTAGATGTTGCCAATTTGTACTTCCCAAGCGCTTAGTCCAGTGCTCTGCACACAGTAAGCGCTCAATAAATACGATTGATGATGATGATGATGATATTTTGTTCTCTGTCTTCCCCTTTTAGACTGCGAGCCCACTGTTGGGTAGGGACTGTCTCTATATGTTGCCAATTTGTACTTCCCAAGTGCTTAGTACGGTGCTCTGCACATAGTAAGCGCTCAATAAATATGATTGATGATGATGATGATGATGATGATGATATTAATCCCCATTTTACAGATGAGGGAACCCAGGCCCAGAGAAGTACCTCAGTCACCTCATCTGTAACCTCATCATTTTCCCCTTCTAGCCTGTGAGCCCACTATTGGGTAGGGCCCGTCTCTATATGTTCCCAACTTGTACTTCCCAAGCGCTTAGTACAGTGCTCTGCGCACAGTAAGCGCTCCATAAATACGATTGATTGATTGATCTGTAAAATGGGGATGAAGACTATGAGCCCCCCGTGGGCCAACCCGATCACCTTGTAACCTCCCCAGCGCTTTGAACAGTGCTTGGCAGATAGTAAGTGCTTAATAAATGCTATTATGATTATTAGAAGGGGGAGACAGGCAACAAAACAAATGTGCAAGTAAAATAAATAGAGTACATTTATTTTATTTTGTTTGTACGTTTGGTTTTGTTCTCCATCTCCCCCTTTTAGACTGTGAGCCCACTGTTGGGTAGGGACTGTCTCTATATGTTGCCAACTTCCCAAGCGCTTAGTCCAGTGCTCTGCACACAGTAAGCCTGTATATATGTATATATGTTTGTACATATTTATTACTCTATTTATTTTACTTGTACATATCTATTCTATTGATTTTATTTTGTTAGTATGTTTGGTTTTGTTCTCTGTCTCCCCCTTTTAGACTGTGAGCCCAGTGTTGGGTAGGGACTGTCTCTATATGTTGCCAATTTGTACTTCCCAAGCGCTTAGTCCAGTGCTCTGCACACAGTAAGCGCTCAATAAATACGATTGATGATGATGATGAGTAAGCGCTCAATAAATACGATTGATGATGATGATGAGTAAGCGCTCAATAAATACGATTGATGATGATGATGAGTAAGCGCTCAATAAATACGATTGATGATGATGATGATGATGATGATGATGAGTACATGGGAAGCGCTTAACGTATGCCACAGTTCTTATTGTTATTATTATATATCATCAATCAATCAATCGTATTTATTGAGCGCTTACTATGTGCAGAGCACTGTACTAAGCGCTTGGGAAGTCCAAATTGGCAACATCTAGAGACAGTCCCTACCCAACAGCGGGCTCACAGTCTAAAAGGGGGAGACAGAGAACAAAACCAAACGTATTAACAAAACGAAATAAATAGAATAGCTATGTACAAATAAAAGAAATAAATAAATAGAGTAATAAATATGTACAAACATATCATCATCATCAATTGTATTTATTGAGCACTTACTATGTGCAGAGCACTGTACTAAGCGCTTGGGAAGTACAAATTGGCAACATCTAGAGACAGCCCCTACCCAACAGCGGGCTCACAGTCTAAAAGGGGGAAACAGAGAACAAAACCAAACATACTAACAAAACAAAATAAATAGAATAGGTACGTACAAGTAAAATAAATAAATAAATAAATAGAGTAATAAATATGTACAAACATATCATCATCATCAATTGTATTTATTGAGCGCTTACTATGTGCAGAGCACTGTACTAAGCGCTTGGGAAGTCCAAATTGGCAACATCTAGAGACAGTCCCTACCCAACAGCGGGCTCCCAGTCTAAAAGGGGGAGACAGAGAACAAAACCAAACATACTAACAAAACGAAATAAATAGAATAGATACGTACAAGTAAAAGAAATAAATAAATAAATAAAGTAATAAATATATAGAGACAGTCCCTACCCAACAGCGGGCTCACAGTCTAAAAGGGGGAGACAGAGAACAAAACCAAACATACTAACAAAACGAAATAAATAGAATAGATATGTACAAGTAAAAGAACTAGAGTAATAAATATGTACAAACATATCATCATCAATTGTATTTATTGAGCGCTTACTATGTGCAGAGCACTGTACTAAGCACTTGGGAAGTCCAAATTGGCAACATCTAGAGACAGTCCCTACCCAACAGCGGGCTCCCAGTCTAAAAGGGGGAGACAGAGAACAAAACCAAACATACTAATAAAACAAAATAAATAGAATAGCTATGTACAAGTAAAAGAAATAAATAAATAAATAGAGTAATAAATATATAGAGACAGTCCCTACCCAACAGTGGGCTCCCAGTCTAAAAGGGGGAGACAGAGAACAAAACCAAACATACTAACAAAACAAAATAAATAGAATAGCTATGTACAAGTAAAAGCAATAAATGAATAGAGTAATAAATATGTACAAACATATCATCATCATCAATTGTATTTATTGAGTGCTTACTATGTGCAGAGCACTGTACTAAGCGCTTGGGAAGTCCAAATTGGCAACATCTAGAGACAGTCCCTACCCAACAGCGGGCTCACAGTCTAAAAGGGGGAGACAGAGAACAAAACCAAACATACTAACAAAACGAAATAAATAGAATAGATATGTACAAGTAAAAGAAATAAATAAATAAATAAAGAGTAATAAATATGTACAAACATATCATCATCATCAATTGTATTTATTGAGCGCTTACTATGTGCAGAGCACTGTACTAAGCGCTTGGGAAGTACAAATTGGCAACATCTAGAGACAGTCCCTACCCAACAGCGGGCTCACAGTCTAAAAGGGGGAGACAGAGAACAAAACCAAACATACTAACAAAACAAAATAAATAGAATAGATATGTACAAGTAAAAGAAATAAATAAATAAATAGAGTAATAAATATATAGAGACAGTCCCTACCCAACAGCGGGCTCACAGTCTAAAAGGGGGAGACAGAGAACAAAACCAAACATACTAACAAAACAAAATAAATAGAATAGATATGTACAAGTAAAAGAAATAAATAAATAAATAGAGTAATAAATATATAGAGACAGTCCCTACCCAACAGTGGGCTCACAGTCTAAAAGGGGGAGACAGAGAACAAAACCAAACATACTAACAAAACAAAATAAATAGAATAGCTATGTACAAGTAAAAGCAATAAATGAATAGATAGAGTAATAAATATGTACAAACATATCATCATCATCAATTGTATTTATTGAGTGCTTACTATGTGCAGAGCACTGTACTAAGCGCTTGGGAAGTCCAAATTGGCAACATCTAGAGACAGTCCCTACCCAACAGCGGGCTCCCAGTCTAAAAGGGGGAGACAGAGAACAAAACCAAACATACTAACAAAACGAAATAAATAGAATAGATATGTACAAGTAAAATAAATAAATAAATAAATAAAGAGTAATAAATATGTACAAACATATCATCATCATCAATTGTATTTATTGAGCGCTTACTATGTGCAGAGCACTGTACTAAGCGCTTGGGAAGTACAAATTGGCAACATCTATATATATATATATGATTGACGGAGTGTTTCATCTCTCTCCCTCTGCCCCCCACCTTGGTCCTGCCTGTCTGCAGACCCCCCGGGCGGGCGGCTGGGGCCCCTGGGGCCCGTGGGGTGACTGCTCCCGGACCTGCGGCAGCGGGGTCCAGTTCTCCTCCCGCGACTGCACCCGTCCCGTCCCCCGCAACGGGGGCAAGTACTGCGAGGGTCGCCGGACCCGATTCCGCTCCTGCAACACCCAGGACTGCGCCCAGGGCAACGGTGAGGAGGCCGGTGGTGAGGCCCAGGGCGATAGCCGGGATGCGGGGGAAGGCCGTCATCATCAATCGTATTTATTGAGCGCTTACTGCGTGCAGAGCACTGGACTAAGCGCTTGGGAAGTCCAAGTTGGCAACATCTAGAGACGGGCCCTACCCAACAGTGGGCTCGGCCTGGAAGGGTCCCTGACCACGTCTCTGACCCCATCTTACCTCCTTCCCTTCCCCACAGCACCTGTATATACGTTTGTACTTATTTATTTTACTTGTACACATCTATTCTACTTATTTTATTTTGTTAGTATGCTTGGCTTTGTTCTCTGTCTCCCCCTTCTAGACTGTAAGCCCGCTGTTGGGTAGGGACGGTCTCTAGATGTTGCCAACTTGGACTTCCCAAGCGCTTCGTCCGGCGCTCCGCACACAGTAAGCACTCAATAAATACAATTGATGAGGAGGAGGAGGAGGATGTCTTAGAGAAGCAGCGTGGCTCAGTGGAAAGAGCGCGGGCTTGGGAGCCAGAGGGCATGGGTTCAAATCCCGCCTCCCCCACGTGTCTTGCTGTGTGACCTTGGGCAAGTCGCTTCACTTCTCCGTGCCCGAGTGCCCTCATCTGTAAAATGGGGATTAAGACTGGGAGCCCCACGTGGGGGAACCTCATCTCCTTGTGTTCCTCCCAGCGCTTACAACAGTGCTTTGCACATAGTAAGCGCTTAACAAATACCAACATTATTATTATTATTATGTCTCTCGTGGGGCAACCTCATCTCCTTCTGTTCCTCCCAGCGCTTACAACAGTGCTTTGCACATAGTAAGCGCTTAACAAATACCAACATTATTATTATTATTATGTCTCTCGTGGGGCAACCTCATCTCCTTGTGTTCCTCCCAGCGCTTACAACAGTGCTTTGCACATAGTAAGCGCTTAACAAATACCAACATTATTATTATTATTATGTCTCTCGTGGGGCAACCTCATCTCCTTCTGTTCCTCCCAGCGCTTACAACAGTGCTTTGCACATAGTAAGCGCTTAACAAATACCAACATTATTATTATTATTATGTCTCTCGTGGGGCAACCTCATCTCCTTCTGTTCCTCCCAGCGCTTACAACAGTGCTTTGCACATAGTAAGCGCTTAACAAATACCAACATTATTATTATTATTATTATTATTTTGTCTCTCTGGTTGGGGGGACACAGCGCTGACCTTCAGGGAGGAGCAGTGCGCGGCCTTCAACCTCCGCTCCGACCTGTTCAAGAATTTCCCCGGGCCCATGGACTGGATCCCCCGATACAGCGGCGTGGCACCCCAGGACCGGTGCAAGCTCACGTGCCAGGCCCGGGCCCTCGGCTACTACTACGTCCTGGAGCCAAGGGTGAGGGGCCGCGGGGCACGGCCTGGAGGGTTTCCAGAATAACTCTAACTATAATAATAACCATAATATCATATAATAACCATAATACGACTATAATAACTATAACTCACAATAATAGAGAAGCGGCGTGGCTCGGCGGAAAGAGCCCGGGCTTTGGAGTCAGAGGTCATGGGTTCAAATCCCGGCTCCGCCAATTGTCAGCTGGGTGACTTTGGGCCAGTCACTTCACTTCTCTGGGCCTCATCTGTAAAATGGGGATTAAGACTGTGAGCCCCCCGTGGGACAGCCTGATCACCTTGTAACCTCCCCAGCGCTTAGAACGGTGCTTTGCACATAGTAAGTGCTTCATAAATGCCATCATTATAATAACGATAATAACAATAATGTTGCGGGGCACGGCCTTGGGAGTTTTCATGATAATAATAATGTTGATGATAATAATAATAATGATGATGGCATTTGTTAAGCGCTTACTACGTGCCAAGCACTGTTCTAAGCGCTGGGGGGATATAACATGATCAGGTTGGCCCACGTGGGGCTCACAGTCAACCCCCATTTACAGATGAGGTAACTGAGGCTCAGAGAAGTGAAATGACTGGCCCAAGGTCTCACAGCAGACATGTGGCGGAGCCGGGATTCGAACCCACGACCTCTGACTCCAAAGCCCGGGCTCTTTCCACTGAGCCACGATGATGATGAGAACCAGCATGGGTGGTCAGGGGTCATGGGTTCAAACCCCGGCTCCGCCAACTGTCAGCTGGGTGACTGTGGGCAAGTCACTTCACTTCTCTGGGCCTCAGTGACCTCATCTGGAAAATGGGGATTAAGACTAGGAGCTCCCCGTGGGACAGCCTGATCACCTTGTACCCTCCCCAGCGCTTAGAACAGTGCTTTGCACATAGTAAGTGCTTAATAAATGCCATCATTATTAAGTCACTTCACTTCTCTGGGCCTCAGTGACCTCATCTGGAAAATGGGGATTAAGACTAGGAGCCCCCCGTGGGACAGCCTGATCACCTTGTAACCTCCCCAGTGCTTAGAACAGTGCTTTGCACATAGTAAGTGCTTAATAAATGCCATCATTATTAAGTCACTTCACTTCTCTGGGCCTCAGTGACCTCATCTGGAAAATGGGGATTAAGACTAGGAGCTCCCTGTGGGACAGCCTGATCACCTTGTAACCTCCCCAGTGCTTAAAACAGTGCTTTGCACATAGTAAGTGCTTAATAAATGCCATTATTATTATTATTATTATTATTATTAGAACAGTGCGCACACAGTAAGCACTTAATAAATGCCATTATTATTATTATTATTATTATTATTAGAACAATGTTTTGCACATAGTAAGCGCTTAATAAATGCCATTATTATTATTATTATTATTAGAACAGTGCTTTGCACATAGTAAGCACTTAATAAATGCCATTATTATTATTATTAGAACAGTGCTTTGCATGTAGTAAGCGCTTAATAAACGCCATCATCATCATCATTATTTCTTAAGCACTTACTACTTGTACTTCCCAAGCGCTTAGTCCAGTGCTCTGCACACAGTAAGCGCTCAATGAATACGGTTGAATGAATGAATGAATGCGCCAGGTATTGTAATAATAAAATAAACGCCATCATCATCATTATTTCTTAAGCACTAACTACTTGTACTTCCCAAGCGCTTAGTCCAGTGTTCTGCACGCAGTAAGTGCTCAATGAATACAATTGAATGAATGAATGAATGTGCCAGGTATTGTAATAATAAAATAAACGCCATCATCAACATTATTTCTTAAGCACTTACTACTTGTACTTCCCAAGCGCTTAGTCCAGTAAGCGCTCAATGAATACGATTGAATGAATGAATGAATGCGCCAGGTATTGCAATAATAAAATAAACGCCATCATCATCATTATTTCTTAAGCACTAACTACTTGTACTTCCCAAGCGCTTAGTCCAGTGCTCTGCACGCAGTAAGCGCTCAATGAATACGATTGAATGTATGAATGAATGCGCCAGGTATTGTAATAATAAAATAAATGCCATCATCATCATTATTTCTTAAGCACTTACTACTTGGACTTCCCAAGCGCTTACTCCAGTGCTCTGCACGCAGTAAGCGCTCAATGAATACGATTGAATGAATGAATGAATGCGCCAGCTATTGTAATAACAATGATGATGCTATTTCTTAAGTGCTTACTATGTGTCAAGCACTGTTCATTCGTTCTTTCAGTCGTATTTACTGAGCGCCTACTGTGTGCAGAGCACTGGACTAAGCGCTTGGAAAGTCCAATTCGGCAACAGAGACGGTCCCTACCCGACAATGGGCTCACAGCCTAGAAGGGGGAGACCGTTCTCAGCGCCGGGGTAGGTACAAGCTAGTCGGGTTGGCCACGGTCCCCGTCCCGCGTGGGGCTCGCGGTCTTCATCCCCATTTTACAGGTGAGGTGACTGAGGCCCAGTGAAGCGACTTGCCCAAGGTCACACAGCAGACGCGTGGCGGAGCCGGGACTAGAACCCAGGACCTTCTGACGCCCAGGACTGTTCTCTATCCACAGGGCCACACTGGGCCCACCGTGAGCCCACTGGGGACTGTCTCTATATGTTGCCAGCTTGTACTTCCCAAGCGCTTAGTATAGTGCTCTGCACACAGTAAGCGCTCAATAAATACGATTGGTGGATTGATTGGTTACAAGCAAATGGGGTTGTACATATTTATTACTCTATTTTACTTGTACCTATCTATTCTACTGATTTTATTTTGTTAATATGTTTGGTTTTGGTCTCTGTCTCCCCCTTCTAGACTGTGAGCCCGCTGTTGGGTAGGGACTGCCTCTATACGTTGCCAGCTTGGACTTCCCAAGCGCTTAGTACAGTGCTCTGCACGCAGTAAGCGCTCAATAAATGCGATTGATTGATTGATTGATTGATTGATTGATTGGACTCAGTCCCTGTCCCACGTGGGGCTCACGGTCTCAATCCCCATTTTCCAATCAATCAATCATATTTATTGAGCACTTACTGTGTGCAGAGCACTGTACTAAGCGCTTGGGAAGTCCAAGTCGGCAACATCTAGAGACGGTCCCTGTCCAACAGTGGGCTCACAGTCTAAAAGATGAGGGAACCGAGGAGGCCCAGAGAAACTTAGTGACTTGCCCGAGGTCACACAGCAGAAAAGTGGCGGAGCCGGGATTAGAACCCGGGCTCTAACCACTCCACCATCTTCCCCCAACCCCAGGACGCTAGTCACTTCATTTCTCTGAGCCTCAGTTCCCTCATCTGGAAAATGGGGATGAATTCTGTGAGCCCCGTGTGGGGCAGGGACTGTGGCCAACCTGATTAGCTTGGATCTACCCCAGCGCTTAGCGCAGTGCCTGGCACGTAGTAAGCGCTTGACAGATGCCATGTTAAAAGAAAATAAATCCGCCCCACTCCAGCACTCGGTCCATTAAGTGCCACATGGCACAGTGGCTACAGCCCTGGGAGTCAGAAGGTCACGAGTTCTAATCCCGGTGCCGCCACGTATCTGCTGAGTGACCTTGGGCAAGTCACTTCACCTTTCTGGGCCTCCGTTATCCCTCCTGGAAAACGTGGGTTGAAACTGTGAGCCCCCCGTGGAGCAGGGACTGCGTCCAACCCGATTTGCTCGTATCCCCTTAGTACGGTGACCGGCCCATAGTCAGTGCTTAAGAGATACCATCGTCCTTATTATCAGTACTTAACAAATCAATCAATCGTATTTATTGAGCACTTACTGGGGGCAGAGCACTGTACTAAGCGCTTGGGAAGTACAAGTTGGCAACATATAGAGACAGTCCCTACCCAACAGTGGGCTCACAGTATAAAATACCATATGAAGACAGGAATCCCGTCGACGCAGCCGGCCTCGGCACTCAGTCAATCAATCAATCAATCAATCAATCAATCATATTTATTGAGCGCTTACTGTGTGCAGAGCACTGTACTAAGCGCTTGGGAAGTACAAGTTGGCAACATCTAGAGACGGTCCCTACCCAGCGGTGGGCTCACAGTCTAAAAGGGGGAGACAGAGAACAAAACCAAACACACTAACAAAATAAAATAAATAGAATAGATAGGTACAAGTAAAATAAATAAATAAATAAACAGAGTAATCAATCAATCGTATTTATTGAGCGCTTACTGTGTGCAGAGCACTGGACTAAGCACTTGGGAAGTCCAAGTTGGCAACACGTAGAGACGGTCCCTACCCAACAGTGGGCTCACAGTCTCAAAGGGGGAGACAGAGAACCAAAACAAACACACTAACAAAATAAAATAGAGTAGATAGGTACAAGTAAAATAAATAAATAAATAAACAGAGTAATCAATCAATCAATCGTATTTATTGAGCACTTACTGTGTGCAGAGCACTGTACTAAGCACTTGGGAAGTCCAAGCTAGCAACATGTAGAGATGGTCCCTACCCAACAGTGGGCTCACAGTCTAAAAGGGGGAGACAGAGAACCAAACCAAACACACTAACAAAATAAAATAAATAGAGTAGATAGGTACAAGTAAAATAAATAAATAAATAGAGTAATCAATCAATCGATTGTATTTATTGAGCGCTTACTGAGTGCAGAGCACTGTACTAAGTGCTTGGGAAGTCCAAGTTGGCAACATCTAGAGACGGTCCCTACCCAACAGTGGGCTCACAGTCTAAAAGTGGGAGACAGAGAACCAAACCAAACACACTAACAAAATAAAATAAGTAGAATAGATAGGTACAAGGAATCAATCAATCAATCGTATTTATTGAGCGCTTACCGTGTGCAGAGCACTGTGCTAAGAGTAAGCGCTTAACAAATATCGGGTTCCAAATCCCAACCTACTGACGTGCGCGTCCGGTTCGCAGGTGGCGGACGGGACGCCCTGCTCCCCGGACGGCCCGTCCGTCTGCGTCCAGGGCCGCTGCATCCACGCCGGCTGCGACCGCGTCATCGGGTCCAAGAAGAAGTTTGACAAGTGCATGGTGTGTGGAGGAGACGGTTCCACCTGCCACAAAGTCTCCGGCTCCTTCAGGAAACCCAGGTGCGGGGTCAAGGGGGGGAGGCCAGTCCACTCCCACGGGCCTGGGGTCCCAGGTTGCCTTCGTCGTACCTACTGAGCGCTCGTTGGGTAGGGACCGTCTCTATACGTTGCCGGCTTGGACTTCCCAAGCGCTTGGTACAGGGCTCTGCACACAGTAAGCGCTCAATCATCATCATCATCATCATCAATCGTATTTATTGAGCGCTTACTATGTGCAGAGCACTGGACTAAGCGCTTGGGAAGTACAAATTGGCAACATATAGAGACAGTCCCTACCCAACAGTGGGCTCACAGTCTAAAAGGGGGAGACGGAGAACAAAACCAAACATACTAACAAAATAAAATCAATAGAATAGATATGTACAAGTAAAATAAATAAATAGAGTAATAAATCTGTACAAACATATATGCATATATACAGGTGCTGTGGGGAAGGGAAGGAGGTAAGATGGGGGGATGGAGAGGGGGACGAGGGGGAGAGGAAGGAAGGGGCTCAGTCTGGGAAGGCCTCAATAAATACGACTGATTGATTGATTGATTGATTACTGTGTGCGGAGCACTGGTCTGAGCATTTGGGAGAGGCTGAAACGACAACGAACAGACACATTTCCCACCCACGGCGAGCTCGCGGGCCGTAGCTGGGGGAGACGGACGTCGATACGGATCAATAAAATGACAGATAGGGATAGATAGATAGATAGATAGATAGATAGATAGATAGATAGACAGATAGATAGATAGACAGATAGATAGATAGACAGATAGATTTGCACATATTTATTACTCTATTTATTTATTTATTTTGCTTGTGCATATCTATTCTATTTATTTTATTTTGTTAGTATGTTTAGTTTTGTTCTCTGTCTCCCCCTTTTAGACTGTGAGTCCACTGTTGGGTAGGGACTGTCTCTATATGTTGCCAATTTGTACTTCCCAAGCGCTTAGGACAGTGCTCTGCACACAGTAAGCGCTCAATAAATACGACTGATTGATTGATTGATTACTGTGTGCGGAGCACTGGTCTGAGCGCTTGGGAGAGGCCGAAACAACAATGAACGTTTCCCGCCCACGGAGAGCTCGCAGGCCGGAGCTGGGGGAGACGGACGTCGATACGGATCAATAAAATGACAGATAGAGATAGATAGATAGATAGATAGATAGATAGACAGATAGATAGATAGATAGACAGATAGATAGACAGATAGATTTGCACATATTTATTACTCTATTTATTTTGCTTGTGCATATCTATTCTATTTATCTTATTTTGTTAGTATGTTTGGTTTTGTTCTCTGTCTCCCCCTTTTAGACTGTGAGCCCACTGGTGGGTAGGGACTGTCTCTATATGTTGCCAATTTGCACTTCCCAAGCGCTTAGTCCAGTGCTCTGCACACAGTAAGCGCTCAATAAATACGACTGATTGATTGATTGATTACTGTGTGCGGAGCACTGGTCTGAGCGCTTGGGAGAGGCCGATACGACAATGAACAGACACGTTTCCCGCCCATGGCGAGCTCGTGGGCTGGAGCTGGGGGAGGCGGACGTCGATACGGATCAATAAAATGGCAGATAGGGATAGATAGATAGATAGATAGATGATAGATAGATAGATAGATAGATAGACAGATAGATAGATTTGCACATGTTTATTACTCTATTTATTTTACTTGTACATATCTATTCTATTTATTTTATTTTGTTAGTATGTTTGGTTTTGTTCTCTGTCTCCCCCTTTTAGACTGTGAGCCCACTGTTGGGTAGGGACCGTCTCTATATGTTGCCAACTTGGACTTCCCAAGCGCTTAGTACAGTGCTCTGCACACAGTAAGCGCTCAATAAATACGATTGATGATGATGATGATGATGACATAAGCGGTGTGGGGTGCGAGGAGACCGAAGGGAGCAAGCAGGGCGACGCAGAAGGGGATGGGAGACGAGGAAAGCGGGGCTTAGTCGGGGAAGGCCGCCCGGAAGAGGTGGGCTTTCGGTAAGGCTTTGGACGGGGCGGGGGGAGAGGAATTGTCTGCCGGATTTAATAATAATAATGATGATGGCGTTTGTTCAGCGCTTACTATGTGCCAAGCACTGTTCTGAGCACTGGGGAGGTTACGAGGCGATCAGATTGTCCCACGTGGGGCTCACAGTCTAGTCTGTAAGATGAGGTAACTGAGGCACAGAGAATAATAATGATAATAATAATAATGATAGCCTTTATTAAGCGCTTACTCTGTGCAAAGCACTGTTCTAAGCGCTGGAGAGCTTACGAGGTGGTCAGGTTGTTCCACACGGGGCTCACAGCCTTAATCCCCACTTTACAGATGAGGTAACTGAGGTACAGAGAAGCTAAGTGGCTTGCCAAAGTCACACAGCTGACAAGCGGCGGAGGCGGAATTCGAACCCATGACCTCTGACTCCAAAGCCCTGGCTCTTTCCACTGAGCCACGCCCAAAGTCACACAGCTGACCGTCGGCAGAGCCGGGATTTGAACCCGTGACCTCCGACTCCCAAGCCCGGGCTCTTTCCACTGAGCCACCCGCCCCACAGTCTAAGGGGGAAGGAGAACAGGGGTCTTATCCCCGTTTTCCGCCCGAGGAACCCGAAGCAGAGAGAAGTTAAGATCATTCATTCAGCGGTATTTATTGAGCACTTACTGTGTGCAGAGCACTGTACTGAGCACTTGGGAGAGGACAATTTAACAGCATCGCGGAGGCGGAATCAGAACCCAGGTCCTTCTTACTCCCAGGCCCCTGCTCTATCCAGTGGGCCACGATGTTTGGAGCGGGGGAGGTCTTTAGGGGACTTAGTCCAGTGCTCTGCACACAGTAAGCGCTCAATAAATACGATCGAATGAACTAATAGGGACACTCTCGAGGTGGGCGACTCTGATTTCTAATTCCAGCTCTGCCACGTGTCTGCTGTGTGACCTTGGGCAAGTTCCTTTACTTCTCTGTGCCTCAGTTCCCTGCTCCATCAAATACCGACGGTATTGGTTAAGCGCTTACCATGTGCCAAGCACTGTTCTAAGCGCCGAAGACTGTGAACCCTCCATGGGATAGGGACCCCTAAGCAGCGTGGCCCAGTGGAAAGAGCGTGCTTTGGAGTCAGAGGTCATGGGTTCAAATCCCGGCTCCGCCAATTGTCAGCTGGGTGACTTTGGGCCAGTCACTTCACTTCTCTGTGCCTCAGTTCCCTCATCTGGAAAATGGGGATTAAGACTGTGAGCCCCCCTTTGGGACAACCTGATGGCCTTGTAACCTCCCCAGCGCTTAGAACGGTGCTTTGCGCATAGTAAGTGCTTAATAAATGCCATTATTATTATTACCTTCTAGACTGCGAGCCCACTGTTGGGTAGGGACCGTCTCTATATGTTGCCAAATTGTACTTCCCAAGCGCTTAGTACAGTGCTCTGCACACAGTAAGTGCTCAATAAATATGATTGAATGAATGAATGACTTGGGTCCAACCGGATCACTTCGGATTGATTGAGTAGAACAATCAACGAGAAGCAGCGTGGCTCAGTGGAAAGAGCCCGGGCTTGGGAGTCGGAGGTCATGGGTTCGAATCCCGGATCTGCTACATGTCTGCTGTGTGGCCTTGGGCAAGTCACTTCACTTCTCTGAGCCTCAGTGACCTCATCTGGAAAATGGGGATTAAGACTGTGAGCCCCACGTGGGACAACCCGATCACCTTGTACCCCCTTCAGCACTTAGAACAGTGCTTTGCACATACAAACGCCATCATTATTATTAAGCGCTTAGTACAGTGCTCCGCACACAGTAAGCGAGAGAAGCAGCGCGGCTCAGTGGAGAGAGCCCGGGCTTTGGAGTCAAAGGTCATGGGTTCGAATCCCGGCTCCACCCCCTGTCAGCTGCGTGACCTGGGGCAAGTCACTTAACTTCTCTGAGCCTCAGTTCCTTCATCTGTAAAATGGGGATTAAGACTGTGAGCCCCCCGTGGGACAACCCGATCACCTTGTACCCCCCTCAGCGCTTAGAACGGTGCTTTGCACATACAAACAAACGCCACCATTATTATTAAGCACTTAGTACAGTGCTCCGCACACAGTAAGCGAGAGAAGCAGTGCGGCTCAGTGGAGAGAGCCCGGGCTTTGGAGTCAAAGGTCATGGGTTCGAATCCCGGCTCCACCCCCTGTCAGCTGCGTGACCTGGGGCAAGTCACTTAACTCCTCTGAGCCTCAGTTCCTTCATCTGTAAACTGGGGATGAAGACTGTGAGCCCCCCGTGGGACAACCTGATCACCTTGTACCCCCCTCATCATCATCATCAATCGTATTTATTGAGCGCTTACTATGTGCAGAGCACTGTACTAAGCGCTTGGGAAGTACAAACTGGCAACATATAGAGCCAGTCCCTATCATCATCATCAATCGTATTTATTGAGCGCTTACTGTGTGCAGAGCACTGTACTAAGCGCTTGGGAAGTACAAACTGGCAACATATAGAGACAGTCCCTACCCAACAGTGGGCTCACAGTCTGAAAGGGGGACCCCTCTCAGCGCTTAAAACGGTGCTTTGCACGTGCAAACAAACGCCATCATTATTATTAAGCGCTTAGTACAGTGCTCCGCACACAGTAAGCGAGAGAAGCAGCGCGGCTCAGTGGAGAGAGCCCGGGCTTTGGAGTCAAAGGTCATGGGTTCGAATCCCGCCTCCACCACATCAGCTGCGTGACCTGGGGCAAGTCACTTAACTTCTCTGAGCCTCAGTTCCTTCATCTGTAAAATGGGGATTAAGGCTGTGAGCCCTCCGTGGGACAACCTGATCACCTTGTACCCCCCTCAGCGCTTAGAACGGTGCTTTGCACATACAAACGCCATCATTATTATTAAGTGCTTAGTACAGTGCTCTGCACACAGTAAGCGAGAGAAGCAGCGCGGCTCAGTGGAGAGAGCCCAGGCTTTGGAGTCAAAGGTCATGGGTTCGAATCCCGGCTCCACCCCCTGTCAGCTGCGTGACCTGGGGCAAGTCACTTAACTCCTCTGAGCCTCAGTTCCTTCATCTGTAAACTGGGGATGAAGACTGTGAGCCCCCCGTGGGACAACCTGATCACCTTGTACCCCCCTCATCATCATCATCAATCGTATTTATTGAGCGCTTACTATGTGCAGAGCACTGTACTAAGCGCTTGGGAAGTACAAACTGGCAACATATAGAGCCAGTCCCTATCATCATCATCAATCGTATTTATTGAGCGCTTACTGTGTGCAGAGCACTGTACTAAGCGCTTGGGAAGTACAAACTGGCAACATATAGAGACAGTCCCTACCCAACAGTGGGCTCACAGTCTGAAAGGGGGACCCCTCTCAGCGCTTAAAACGGTGCTTTGCACGTGCAAACAAACGCCATCATTATTATTAAGCGCTTAGTACAGTGCTCCGCACACAGTAAGCGAGAGAAGCAGCGCGGCTCAGTGGAGAGAGCCCGGGCTTTGGAGTCAAAGGTCATGGGTTCGAATCCCGCCTCCACCACATCAGCTGCGTGACCTGGGGCAAGTCACTTAACTTCTCTGAGCCTCAGTTCCTTCATCTGTAAAATGGGGATTAAGGCTGTGAGCCCTCCGTGGGACAACCTGATCACCTTGTACCCCCCTCAGCGCTTAGAACGGCGCTTTGCACATACAAACGCCATCATTATTATTAAGTGCTTAGTACAGTGCTCTGCACACAGTAAGCGAGAGAAGCAGCGCGGCCCAGTGGAGAGAGCCCGGGCTTTGGAGTCAAAGATCATGGGTTCGAATGCCGGCTCCACCCCTTGTCAGCTGCGTGACCTGGGGCAAGTCACTTTAACTCCTCTGAGCCTCAGTTCCTTCATCTGTAAACTGGGGATGAAGACTGTGAGCCCCCCGTGGGACAACCTGATCACCTTGTACCCCCCTCATCATCATCATCAATCGTATTTATTGAGCGCTTACTATGTGAAGAGCACTGTACTAAACGCTTGGGAAGTACAAACTGGCAACATATAGAGACAGTCCTGATCATCATCATCAATTGTATTTATTGAGCGCTTACTATGTGAAGAGCACTGTACTAAGCGCTTGGGAAGTACAAACTGGCAACATATAGAGACAGTCCCTATCATCATCATCAATCATATTTATTGAGCGCTTACTATGTGAAGAGCACTGTACTAAGCGCTTGGGAAGTACAAACTGGCAACATATAGAGACAGTCCCTATCATCATCATCAATCATATTTATTGAGCGCTTACTATGTGAAGAGCACTGTACTAAGCGCTTGGGAAGTACAAACTGGCAACATATAGAGACAGTCCCTATCATCATCATCAATCGCATTTATTGAGCGCTTACTATGTGAAGAGCACTGTACTAAGTGCTTGGGAAGTACAAACTGGCAACATATAGAGACAGTCCCTGTCATCATCATCAATTGTATTTATTGAGCGCTTACTGTGTGCAGAGCACTGTACTAAGCGCTTGGGAAGTACAAACTGGCAACATATAGAGACAGTCCCTACCCAACAGTGGGCTCACAGTCTGAAAGGGGGACCCCCCTCAGCGCTTAAAACGGTGCTTTGCACGTGCAAACGCCATCATTATTATTAAGCGCTTAGTCCAGTGCTCTGCACACAGTAAGCGCCCAGTAAATACGACTGAATGAACAGAACGGAGTAAGCGCTTTAAGGATGCCCCGGTGACGGTTAGGAGGTGAGGAGGGGACGCCAAGCCCCCCTGCTAACCGCCCCCGTGCCCGCCTCTGCCTCCGGTCCAGGTACGGCTACAACGACGTGGTCACCTTCCCCGCGGGCGCCACGCACATCCTGGTGCGGCAGCAGGCCGACCCCGGCCTGGGCCCAGGCCCCGGCCCGGCCCCCGACGCCCGACGGGGGGCCGACGGCGTCTACCTGGCCCTGCGGCTGCCCGACGGGCCCTACGTCCTCAACGGCAACTACGTCCTGCTGCCCTCGCCCACCGACGTGGCCCTGCCCGGCGGCGTGGGCCTGCGCTACAGCGGGGCCACCGCGGCCACCGAGACGCTGGCCGGCCACGGGCCCCTGGCCCAGCCGCTCACCCTGCAGGCCCTGGTGGCCGGCGGCTCCCGCCTCCCCCGCCTCCGCTACACCTTCTTCACGCCCCGGCCCCCCGCGCCCCCCACGCCCCCCGCCCCCCGCCCCGCTCCCCAGGACTGGGTGCGACGCCGGGCACGCATCCTAGAGATCCTCCGCCAGCGCCCGCGGCCTGGGGGGAAATGAAGCCCTCTCCCCCGCCCCCCGAACTGGCCCCGACGAGGGCGTCGTGGACTGGGGGTGATGGCGGGACTGGTAACGAGGGGGGCCCTCCGTGCCCAGACACGGTGGGGCGAGGGGGCTGCGAGGGCTGGCCCCGTCCCTTCTCTCTCTCGCAGGCTGGCCCTGCCTCTTGGGGAGGGGGTCCTTCCTCCCCGTCCCCCCCCCCCCACGTCGGTCGTAGGAAGAAGCGGGTGCGGGGTGGAGGGGGAGTGGGCCTCAGTGCCTGTATTTATTTGGATATTTATTGGGCGGTGGGCCCCGGGACGGGAGAACCGGGGTGAAACTCACCCAGCACCCCGGCCCCCCGCTCCTAAAGGGGTAGTGGGAGTCTGAGAGAGAGTGTGTGTGTGTGTGTGTGTGTGTGTTTGTGACCCTCCCACCCACAGAGGGAGGAGGTGGGGTGGGGAAGGGGCTGTGTTGGGGTCCGGGGGCGGGGGGGAGGATTGGTGTAATTTGCTTTGTGTTTTCTAATAAACCCAACTCCGTTATTTATAGCTCCCTGGCTCCGTGCTACTCAATCTATCATATGGATTGAGCGCTTACTATGCGCAGAGCACCAGACTGAGCGCTTGGGAAGTCCAAATTGGCAACATCTAGAGACGGTCCCTACCCAACAGTGGGCTCACAGTCTAAAAGGGGGAGACAGAGAACAAAACCAAACATACTAACAAAATAAAATAGATATGTACAAGTAAAATAAATAGAGTAATAAATATGTACAAACATATATACATATGTACAGGTGCTGTGGGGAAGGGAAGGAGGGAAGATGGGGGGATGGAGAGAGGGACGAGGGGGAGAGGAAGGAAGGGGCTCAGTCTGGGAAGGCCTCCTGGAGGAGGTGAGCTCTCAGCAGGGCCTTGAAGGGAGGAAGAGAGCGAGCTTGGCGCATGGGCAGAGGGAGCAGGGCATTCCAGGCCTGGGGGATGGGAAGAGGGGGAAGGCACCTCTCTTCACTCCTTCAGTCGCATTTATCGAGCGCTTACTGGAAGCCGAGCACGGTACGAAGCGCTCGGGAAGTACGAGCCCGCACGTAGTAAGCGCTGAACAAATGCCATTATTATTATTACAAGTCGGCAACATCTAGAGAACATCCTTCCCTTCCCCACAGCACCTGTATATATGTTTGTACATATTTGTTACTCTATTTATTTATTTATTTATTTTGCTTGTACATATCTATTCTATTTATTTTATTTTGTTAATATGCTTGGTTTTGTTCTCCGTCTCCCCCTTTTAGACTGTGAGCCCACTGTTGGGTGGGGACTGTCTCTAGATGTTGCCAACTTGGACTTCCCAAGCGCTTAGTCCAGTGCTCTGCACACAGTAAGTGCTCAATAAATACGATTGATGATGATGATGATGATGATGAGAAGGTCTCCAACTCGACAACGGGCTCACAGTCTAGAAGAGGCAGCGCGGCTCAGGGCAGGTGCCCGGGCTTGGTAAGCAGAGGTCGTGGGTTGTAATCCCGGCTCCGCCACATGTCAGCTGTGTGGCCTTGGGCAAGTCGCTTCACTTCTCTGAGCCTCAGTGTCCTCATCTGGAAAATGGGGATGAAGACTGGGAGCCCCACGTGGGACAACCTGATGGCCTTGTATCCCACCCCCAGCGCTTAGAACGGTGCTTGGCACATAGTAAGCGCTTAACAAAGGCCATCGTTATTATTATTAGAAGGGGGAGGCAGACAACCAAACAAATCAAGGTGTCCGTGCCATCAGAATCAATAGAATTCATTCATATTCATTCATTCAATCGTATTTATTGAGCGCTTACTGTGTGCAGAGCACTGGACTAAGCGCTTGGGAAGTACAAGTTGGCAACAGATAGAGACGGTCCCTACCCAACAGCGGGCTCACAGTCTAGATTATAGCTATATACACATCATTAATTATCAATCAATTGTATTTATTGAGCGCTTACTGTGTGCAGAGCACTGTACTAAGCGCTTAGCACTGTACTAAGCGCTTATTAATTGTCTGTCTCCCCCTTCTAGCCTGTGAGCCCGTTGTTGGGTAGGGACCATCTCTCTATGTTGCCGACCTGTACTTCCCAAGCGCATTGTCCAGTGCTCTGCACACAGTAAGCGCTCAATAAATACGATTGAATGAATGAGTGAATGAATGAATGAATGAGGGGCGGGGCCGGGGAGGAGAAGTGGGCGTGTCCTGAGGGCGATGGGTGGGGCCGAGGAGGAAGAGGGGTGTGTCCTGGGAGATCATTCATTCATTCACTCAATCGTATTTATTGAGCGCTTACTGTGTGCAGAGCACTGGACTAAGCGCTTGGGAAGTCCAAGCCGGCCACAGATAGAGACGGTCCCTACCCGACAACGGGCTCACAGGCTAGAAGGGGGAGACGAACGACAAAACAAAACATGTGGACAGGTGGCAAGTCATCAGAATAAATAGAAGGAAAGCTAGATCAATCAATCAATCAATCAATCGTATTTATTGAGCGCTTACTGTGTGCAGAGCACTGGACTAAGCGCTTGGGAAGTACAAGTTGGCAACATATAGAGACAATCCCTACCCAACAGTGGGCTCACAGTCTAGAAGGGGGAGACAGAGAACAAAACCAAACATATTAACAAAATAAAATAAATAGAATAGATATGTACAAGTAAAATAAATAAATAGAGTAATAAATATGTACAAACATATGTACATATATACAGGTGCTGTGGGGAAGGGAAAGAGGTAAGACGGGGGATGAAGAGGTGAGGGGGAGAGGAAGGAGGGGGCTCAGTCTGGGAAGGCCTCCTGGAGGAGGTGAGCTCTCAGTAGATGCACATCATTAACAAAATCAATAGAATAGTAAATATGTACAAGTAAAATAAACAGAGTGATAAATCTGTATAAACATATATACAGGTGCTGTGGGGAGGGGAAGGAGATAGGGTGGGGGGGATGGGGAGGGGGAGAGGAAGGAGGGGGCTGAGTTTGGGAAGGCCTCCCGGAGGAGGTGAGCACTCAGTAGGGCTTTGAAGGGAAGAAGAGAGCGAGCTTGGCAGATGGGCAGAGGGAGGGAATTCCGGGACGGGGGAAGGACGTGGGTCGGGGGTCGATGGCGGGATAGGTGAGAATGAGGCCGAGTGAGGAGGTGAGCAGTGGCAATCAATCAATCAATCAATCGTATTTATTGAGTGCTTACTGTGTGCAGAGCACTGTACAAAGCGCTTGGGAAGCACAAGTTGGCAACATCTAGAGACGGTCCCTACCCAACAGTGGGCTCACACTCTAGGAGGGGGAGACAGAGAACAAAACCAAACATATTAAAATAAAATAAATAGAATAGATATGTACAAGTAAAATAAATAGAGTAATAAATATGTACAAACATATATACGTAAATACAGGTGGCAGAGGAGCGGAGGGTGCGGGCTGGGCTGGAGAAGGAGAGAAGGGAGGTGAGGGAGGAGGGGGCGAGGGGATGGATGGACGGCCTTGAAGCCGAGAGTGAGGAGTTTTTGTCCTGATGCGTAGGTTGATTGGTAGCCACTGGAGATTTTTGAGGAGGGGACTAACATGCCCAGAGCGCTTCTGCACAAAGATAATAATAATAATGATGGCATTTATTAAGTGCTTACTATGTGCAAAGCACTGTTCTAAGCGCTGGGGGGATACACAGTAATCAGGTTGTCCCACGTGGGGCTCACAGTCTTCATCCCCATTTTACAGATGAGGGAACTGAGGCACAGAGAAGTGAAGTGACTTGCCCAAAGTCACACAGCTGACAAGTGGCGGAGCTGGGATTCGAACCCATGACCTCTGACTCCAAAACCCGGGCTCTTTCCACCAAGCCATGCTGCTTCTCCAATAATAATAATGATGTTGGTGTTTATTAAGCACTTACTATGTGCAAAGCACTGTTCTAAGCGCTGAGGAGGTTACGAGGTGATCAGGTTGTCCCATGGAGGGGCTCACAGTCTTGATCCCCATTTAACAGATGAGGTAACTGAGCCACAGAGAAGTTAAGTGACTTGCCCAAAGTCACACAGCTGACAATTGGTGGAGGTGGGATTTGAACCCATGACCTCTGACTCCAAAGCCCGTTGCTCTTTCCACTGAGCCACACTGCTCCGGGCAGCAGCGTGAAGTAAGTGAAGAGCAGCGTGGCTCAGTGAAAAGAGCCCGGGCTTTGGAGTCAGAGGTCAAGGGTTCAAATCCCAGCTCTGCCAACTGTCAACTGGGTGACTTTGGGCAAGTCACTTCACTTCTCTGGGCCTCAGTTGCCTCATCTGTAAAATGGGGAATTAAGACTGTGAGCCCCACGAAGGACAAACTGATCACCTTGTATGCCCCAGCGCTTAGAAAAGTGCTTTGCCCATAGTAAGCGCTTAACTAATACCAACATTATTATCTTCTGGACTGTGAGCCCGCTGTTGGGTAGGGACCGTCTCTATATGTCGCCAACTTGGACTTCCCAAGCGCTTAGTGCAGTGCTCTGCACACAGTAAGCGCTCAATAAATACGGCTGAATGAATGAATTAATTTTCCTATTCTATTTATTTTATTAATGATGTACATCTAGCTTTAATTCTGTTTGTTCCGACGACTTGACACCCGTCCACATGTTGTGTTTTGTCGTCTGTCTCCCCTTTCTAGCCTGTGAGCCCGTTGTTGGGTAGGGACCGTCTCTATATGTCGCCAACTTGGACTTCCCAAGCGCTTAGTGCAGTGCTCTGCACACAGTAAGCGCTCAATAAATACGACTGAATGAATGAATTAATTTTCCTATTCTATTTATTTTATTAATGATGTGCATCTAGCTTTAATTCTGTTTGTTCCGGCGACTTGACACCCGTTCACATGTTGTGTTTTGTCGTCTGTCTCCCCCTTCTCGACTGTGAGCCCGTTGTTAGGTAGGAACTGTCTCTATATGTTGCCAACTTGTACTTCCCAAGCGCTTAGTACAGTGCTCTGCACATAGTAAGCGCTCAATAAATACGATTGAATGAATGAATGACCCCGCTCTCCTCAGGCCTCGCCCGAACGCTGTGACGTCATGACCCGCCAGCGCCTGCTCCCCCCCTCGCCCCGTCTAGGCTCCGCCCACTTCCGGGATCCTTCCACACAAGACTCCGCCCACTCCCGGTCTCCGGCCAATCACAGGATCCGCCCCCTCACAAACCCCGCCCCTTCGGGGGCGCGCAGAACGTCCGCTCCCCCTTTCCCCCCCTCCCGCCCCCCCCATGTCTCCGGCCGCCCGCTTCCAAGATGGCGGCGGCGGCGGCGGCTGAGGAGGCTGAGGCGGTGATGGCGGGGTTCGGTGGGCGCCGGCCGGGGCGGCCCTGACGGGGCCCGCAGCCCAGGTAGCGGGGGCAGGGGAGGCCAAGGGAGACGGGGGGAGCGGGACCCCCAAAGCTTTGGGGCCGGGGGGAAAGCAGGACCCCGGATAATTCGTGTGGGGGCGGGCGGAAAGCAGGACCCCGGATAACCGGTGTGGGGGGGAAAGCAGGACCCCGGATAATTTGAGGTGGGGCGGAAAGCAGGACCCCGGATAATTCATGTGGGGGGGGGGAAGCAGGACCCCGGATAATTCATGGGGGGGGGGGGAGCAGGACCCCGGTTAATTGGTGTGGGGGGAAGCAGGACCCCGGATAACCGGTGTGGGGGAGAAAACAGGACCCCGGATAATTCATGTGGAGGGGAAGCAGGACCCCGGTAATTGATGTGGGGGGGAAAGCAGGACCCCGGATAATTGATGGGGGGGAAGCAGGACCCCGGATAATTGATGGGGGGGAAAGCAGGACCCCGGATAATTGATGTGGGGGAGGGGAAGCAGGACCCCAGTAATTGATGGTGGGGGAAAGCAGGACCCCGGATAATTGATGGGGGAGAAAAGCAGGACCCCGGATGATTGATGGGGGGGAAAGGCAGGACCCCGGATAATTGATGTGGGGGGAAGTAGGACCCCGGATAATTGAAGGGGGGGAGGGGAAGCAGGACCCCAGTAATTGATGTGGGGGAAAGTAGGACCCCGGATAATTGATGGGGGGAAAGCAGGACCCCGGATAACTGATGGAGGGGAAGCAGGACCCCGGATAATTGATGGGGGGAAAGCGGGACCCCGGATAATTCATTGGGGGGGAAGCAGGACCCCGGATAATTGATGGGGGGGAGCAGGACCCCGGATAATTGATATGGGGGGAGCAGGACCCCGGATAATTGATGTGGAGGAGGGGAAGAAGGACCCCGGATAATTGATGGGGGTGGGGAAGCAGGATCCCGGTAATTGATGTGGGGGGAAAGCAGGACCCCGGATAATTGATGGGGGAAAGCAGGACCCCGGTAATTGATGTGGGGGGAAAGCAGGACCCCGGATAAGTGATGGGGGGAAAGCAGGACCCCGGATAATTCATGTGGGGGGGGGAAGCAGGACCCCGGATAATTGATGGGGGGAAAGCAGGACCCCGGATAAGTGATGGGGGGAGGGGAAGCAGGACACCGGATAACCGGTGTTGGGGAGGGGAAGCAGGATCCCGGATATGTGGTGGCGGGAAAAGTGGAACCCCGCGTAATTCGGCGGGGGGGGGGGGGGGGATTGGGAACCCGGATAACCGGTGTGGAGGAACAGGGGCCCAGATAATGTTGGGGGAGAAGCAGGCCCCCGGATAACCGGTGGGGGAAGGGAGCAGGCCCCCGGATAACCGGTGTATGAGGGGGAAAGCAGGACCCTGAATAATGTTTCGGGGGGGAGTAGGCCCCCGGATAACCGGTGGGGGGGGGGAGCAGGAGCCCCGATACTGCTTGGGTGGGGGGGAAGCAGGCCCCCGGTTAGTGTTTAGGGGGGAAGCAGGACCTTGGATCATTGGTTGGGAGGGAGGAGAGCAGGACCCCCGATCATGGGGGGAAGCGGGGAAGCAGGGGCCTGAATAACTAGTGGGAGGCCCAGGGGCCCGGATAGTTTTGGGGGGGAAGCAGCCCCCCGGATAATTGGCTGAGGGGACCAGGGACCCGGCTACTGTTGGGGGGAAGTAGGCCCCGGGGAACCGGGGTGGGGGGAGAGCAGGGCCCCAAATAGTGCTGGGGGAGGTGGGGGCGGGGAGCAGAATCCCGGGTAACTGATGTGGGGGGCTTAGGCCCCGATAATACTGGGGGGAAAGCAGGACCCCAGATAACTGGTGGCAGGGGAACGCGGGAGCCCAGCAGAGAGCTGGTGGGGTGAGCAGAGCCTGGGAGAAAGCGGGAGCCCCGAAATTTTTTTGTGTGGGGGGGAGAGCAGGAGCCTGGGGAAGGGGGAGGGGAAGCCCGGATTGGGATCAGCCTCCCCCGCACCCTCTTCCTCCTCCCTTTCTCCCTGCTCCAGTCCCTCTCTCCCTGCTCCAATTCCACCTTCTCTCCCTTCTCCTCTTTCCCCTCCGCCCCGCCTTCCTTTCCCTCCTCCAGGCTGGCAACTTTCCCTCCTCCAGGAAGGCTTCCGGGGGGCGTAAGGGGATAAAGCCCCCCCCCCCCCCCCCAATTCCTCCTCCCACCCCCTCTCCTCTGTTTCTCTGCCTGGGGAACTGATCTCCCCTGGCCTTTCTGTTCCCTCCACCTCCTCTGCACCTCTGGGCTGTTTGTGTTGGAGCTCCTTGGTTTCCCCGCTGCCGAGGGAGGGGACTCTGGGCTCTGTCCCAAACTTGGGCCTCAGGGAGCCCCGGCCCCCCAGGCCTCCCCAGCTGCGGGCTTGGGATAGAAAGGTTCCGTGCCCCTTGTCCTCCTCCTCCTCCTCCTCCTCCTCCCCGTGTGTCTGGGCATTTCTGGGGGAGCGCAGCAGTGTGGCTGACTGGTTAGAGCCCAGTCCTGGGATTCAGACAGACCTGGCTTCTCGTCCCGGCTCCGCTTCTTATCCCCCTTGTGACCCTGGGCGAGTCGTTTCGCTTCTCTGCGCCTCGGTTCCCTCACCTGTCAAATGGGGATGAAGGCCGTGAGCCCCATGAAGGACGGGGCCCGGGTCCAACCTGTAACCACCACCGCGCTTAGAACAGGGCCCGACGGCGTCATAAGCGCTTAACAGATACGGTGGAAAAACCCCAAAAGGGGGGAATCGAGGGGTGGGGGGATCCCGGCTTCCGGGACCTTCCTCCGGGGTCCCCCGACACCGCCATTCATTCATTTAGTCGTATTTATTGAGCACTTACCGTGTGCAGAGCACCGTACTAAGCGCTTGTACCATCCACCGTCCCATCCCGGCTTCCCTGGCGAGGGGCTCGGAGCAGGGTCAGTGACGTGAGCCCACCGTTGGGTAGGGACCGTCTCTATATATGTTGCCAACTTGTACTTCCCAAGCGCTCAGTACAGTGCTCTGCACACAGTAAGCGCTCAATAAATACGATTGATGGCTTGATTGACAAGGCCTCCTTCCCAACGCTCCCTCCCTCTCGTCCCAGCATTCCCGGTCTTGGAGAATGCCTCACAGTCCTGCCCCCCCGGACCTGCCCGGAGCCCCCACCTCCGCCGCGGAGACGGCCTGAGCCCTGAACTTCGGTGAGTCCCCTCCTTCCCCACCACAAACCCTCACCTGTTATACTCTCCCAAGCGCTTAGTACAGTGCCCTGCATGCAATAAGCGCCGGCTGACTGGAAGAATACACCCCCACCTTTTTTTTTAGATTGGTGAGCCCCCCCTGAGGGCTAGAGAGGCCGTTTTGTGGATTCTCCCCCAGCGCTTGGTACAGTGCTTTGTACGTAGTTTGTTGTGAGTAGGGAATGTGTCTACCAACTCCGTTAGAGGGTAGCCTCCCGAGCGCTTAGTACAGTGCTCTGTACACAGCAAGTGCTCAAAAAATACGACAGATTGATCGCGTGAATAAATGGGGTCCAGTGCGGAGCCCATGGGGACCTCACCCCTTGACCACTGGAGCCCTGAGCAGGCCTCAGGAGCTGCCCCCTGATTTTGGACAGCTCAGGCACATTGGGGGGGGGGGGGGGGGGGGGTCCTCTGGGCCGATGGGGAGTCAGCGGTCAACCGGGACCCTCCCCCTCCCCGTGGACTCTGACCTCATCGACCTTTGCGGGCTGGAAATTCCCAGTCCACGGTCGTCGGGGCCCCAATTCCCGCCCTCTCAACATTCCTTCGGTCACCGGACCGAGCGCTTGGGAGAGGACAGTTCGGCCATAAGCAGTCAGTCAATCAATCAATCGTATTTATTGAGCGCTTACTGTGTGCAGAGCACTGTACTAAGCGCTTGGGAAGTACAAGCTGGCAAACATCTAGAGACAGTCACATTCCCTGCCCTCAGGGAGCTTCCGGTCAACAGCTGGGGGGGGGGGGGTCCCTTTCCCCACCCCTGAATCCGGATGCCCCGTCTCTCTCCGCGCCCCTCAGCCCCCGTCTCTGACTGTCTCTCTGCTGCCATATGTGTATGTGGATGATGATGATGATGGTATTAAGCGCTCACTATGTGCCAAGCACTGTTCTAAGCGCTGTTGGTTTAGTGTCTATGTGTCGGGAGTTGGGTCCGTCCCTCTGACTCCAATCCTGAGGGGTCTCTCCGCTGCCCAACCCTTGTCTCTGAACTTGGAGTCTCTTCGTGGTTGCCGACTGGGGGGGGTCTCTCTGCCTCTGATCCCAAGGGTCTCCCTCCTGCTTCTCCCTGCCTCTGACCCTGGGGCGGGCGGCGGTGGTAATTCTCCCACATTTTCCCGTCTCTCCTCCCGTGGGGCTCCCCCGCTCCCTCAGTCCCCGTCCCGGGTCCACGTGTGGATGAACGGGAATCCGATTCCAGCCCCGGCCGTTCCGGAATCTCTCCGACCGTGTCTCATTCATTCAGTCAGTCAGCCGGTCGTATTTATTGAGCGCTTACGGTGTGCAGAGCGCTGTACTAAGCGCTAGGCCCGCCGGCCCTGAGTCTCCGGGGCTGTCCGCGTCCCCCGTCCCAGCGTCTCTTTGTCTTTGTGCCCAGCCCCTGGGTCTCTAGGGCGTCTCGCCGAATCTCCAACGGGGTCTCTGGGCCCGCAGCCTCGGGTCCTCGGGCCTTCCCAGCTCCTCCGAGGCCGCGTCCGTGACGTCCCGCCGGCCGGTGTCTCTGCGCCCCCCAGCCCCCCTCCCCTCCCTCCCCCCGCCCTCCCCGCCCCCCCAGGATGCTTCGACGGCTTCTGGAGCGCCCCTGCACGTTGGCCCTGCTGGTGGGCTCCCAGCTGGCCGTCATGATGTACCTGTCCCTGGGCGGCTTCCGCAGCCTTAGCGCCCTGTTCGGCCGCGAGCCGGGCCCCGCCTTCGACTACTCCCACCCGCGTGACGTCTACACCAACCTCAGCCGCCTGCCCGGGCCGCCCCCGGGACCCCCCGCCGCCCTGCCCTACTGCCCCGAGCGCTCCCCGCTCCTCGGTGAGTCGGGGGTTGGACGGCGGGGAGGCGGGACACCCCTCCGCGCCGGACCTCCCCGTCCGGCCCCGCGTGACGCGAGCTCGAGGCCTGAGTTCAGCCGGTCCAGCACCCGCGACCGTCCCATCCGTCCAGGACAGGAGGAGAACAGGGGCGGGGGGCGGGGGGGACCGCCTGAGGAGATCTCCAGGGCCGGGGGCACCAGCCCCTCTATTTTAGACGCCCCATCCCCGTTTCCAACAGCCAGGAAGCGCCCCCTAATATTGCAGTCCGAACCCCCGTCCCCCTGGGTCCTCAGTGCTGAGTTCCAGTCCGGAGGCTCCGAAACAGTGACGATTCCTGCCTCTCCCGCAGCCGTCTCTTCTCCTGGCTGGACACCCCAGTCCCTTTTCCCAAGAGGCCGGGGTTCCCCCCCTTCACCTCCTCGAGGCCTCCATGTCCCGTTGGAAAGGCGGGGCCGGAATAGGGGGGCCGCCCGTCCCACTTTCCCCACCCCGGGCTCCGCAGCTCGCGGTCCACTCCGCCTCCCAGCCCCCTGTCCTGGCACCGGTCGGCGGGCCCTGACCCCCGCCCCCTCCCCGCCCAGTGGGCCCCGTGTCCGTCTCGTTCAGCCCGGTGCCGTCGCTGGGGCAGATCGCCGAGCGGAACCCGCGGGTGGGCCCGGGGGGCCGCTACCGGCCCGGCAGCTGCGAGCCCCGCTCCCGCACGGCCGTCATCGTCCCCCACCGGGCCCGCGAACCCCACCTGCGGCTGCTGCTGTACCACCTCCACCCCTTCCTGCAGCGCCAGCAGCTGGCCTACGGCATCTACGTCGTCCACCAGGTAACGCCCCTCGCAGCGTGGCCCGGTCGTGATCATCATCATCATCATCATAATAGTGACATTTGTTAAGCGCTTACTATGTGCCAAGCACTGTTCCGAGCGCTGGGGAGGATACAGGGTGATCAGGTTGTCCCACTTGGGATTCACAGTCTCAATCCCCATTTTACACATGAGGTAACTGAGGCCCAGAGAAGTTAAGCGACTTGCCCAAGGTCACACAGCAGACATGTGGCAGAGCTGGGATTTGAACCCATTGACCTCTGACTCCAAAGCCCGGGCTCTTTTTTTTTTTTATGGCATTTATTAAGCGCTTACTATGTGCAAAGCACTGTTCCAAGCGCTGGGGAGGATACAGGGTGATCAGGTTGTCCCACTTGGGATTCACAGTCTTAATCCCCATTTTACAGATGGGGTAACTGAGGCCCAGAGAAGTTAAGCGACTTGCCCAAGGTCACACAGCAGACATGTGGCAGAGCCGGGATTTGAACCCATGACCTCTGACTACAAAGCCCGGGCTCTTTTTTTTTTTATGGCATTTATTAAGCACTTACTATGTGCAAAGCACTGTTCTAAGCGCTGGGGAGGTTACAAGGTGATCAGGTTGTCCCACGGGGGGCTTACAGTCTTAATCCCCATTTTACAGATGAGTTAACAGGCCCAGAGAAGTTAAGGGACTTGCCCAAGGTCACACAGCAGACATGTGGCAGAGCTGGGATTTGAACCCATGACCTCTGACTCCAAAGCCCGTGCTGTTTTTTTTTTATGGCATTTATTAAGCACTTACTATGTGCAAAGCACTGTTCTAAGCGCTGGGGAGGTTACAAGGTGATCAGGTTGTCCCACAGGGGGCTTGCAGTCTTAATCCCCATTTTACAGATGAGGTAACTGAGGCCCAGAGAAGTTAAGCGACTTGCCCAGAGTCACACAGCTGACAATTGGCGGAGCGGGATTTGAACCCATGACCTCTGACTCCAAAGCCCGGGCTCTTTCCAATGAGCCACGCTGCTGGTGCTAGTAGTGGTTAAGCGCTTCCTGTGGGCCAAGCACCGTTCTAAGCGCTGCGGTAATGATAATAAATGATAATGATGGTATTTGTTCAGCGCTTACTATGTGCAAAGCACTGTTCTAAGCGCTGGGACACAAGTTAGACACAATGAATTTGGACACTTCCCGGCCCCACATGGGGCTCACACTCCTCCTGCCCATTTTCCATTCATCCAATTCATTCAGTCGCATTTACTGAGCGCTTACTGTGTGCAGAGCACTGGACTAAGCGCTTGGAAAGTACACTTTGGAGGAGGGAACGGAGGCCCAGAGAAGCGAAGCGACTCGCCCAAGGTCCCGCACGGACAGAGAAACAGCGTGGCATTAGTGCCTAGGGCCCGGGCCCGGGAGTTGGAAGGTCGGGGCTTCCGATCCTTGTCGGCTGCGTGACCCTGGGCAAGTCACTTGGCTTCTCTGGGCCTCAGTGACCTCATCTGGAAAACGGGGGGACGGGACCGCCAGCCCCGCGGGGGACGGGGACCCGATTCGCCGGCCTGCGCCGCAGTGCCTGACACGTAGTCAGCGCGTGACGAATTCCACAATTATAATTCGACCGTAAGCTCGTGGTGGGCAGCGGATGCACCCGTTATCAATCAATCAATCAATCAATCGTATTTATTGAGCGCTTACTATGTGCAGAGCACTGTACTAAGCGCTTGGGAAGTACAGATTGGCATCACATAGAGACAGTCCCTACCCAACAGTGGGCTCCCAGTCTAAAAGGGGGAGACAGAGAACAGAACCAAACATACCAACAAAATAAAATAAGTAGGATAGAAATGTACAAGCAAAATAAATAAATAAATAAATAGAGTAATAAATATGTACAACCATATATACATATATACAGGTGCTGTGGGGAAGGGAAGGAGGTAAGACGGGGGGATGGAGAGGGTCCCGTCCGATTGTCCTCTCCCAAGCGCTCAGTCCAGCGCCGTGCATCCAGTAGGTCTCTGTGGCACAATCGGTCAGCGCGTTTGGCCGTCAACCGAAAGGTCGGTGGTTCAAGCCCACCCAGGGACGGTGTCTTTATCGTTTTACCTGTATATATGTTTGTACATATTTATTACTCTATTTATTTATTTATTTATTTATTTTGCTTGTGCCTATCTGTTCTGTTGATTTTATTTTGTTAGTATGTTTGGGTTTGTCTCCCCCTTTTATCATCGTCCATCGTATTTATCGAGCGCTTACTATGTGCAGAGCACTGTACTAGGCGCTTGGGAAGTACAAATTGGCAACATCTAGAGACGGCCCCTACCCAGCAGCGGGCTCACAGTCTAAAAGGAGGAGGCGGAGAACAAAACCAAACATACCAACAAAACAAAATAAAGAGAATAGATATGGACAAATGAAATAAATAAATAAATAAACACACACAGATAGTTGGATATATATGTATATATGTTTGTACGCATTTATTACTCCATTTATTTTACTTGTACATATTTATTCTATTGATTTTATTTTGTTAGTGTGTTTGGGTTTGTCTCCCCCTTTTATCATCGTCCATCGTATTTATCGAGCGTTTACTATGTGCAGAGCACTGTACTAGGCGCTTGGGAAGTACAAATTGGCAACATCTAGAGACGGCCCCTACCCAGCAGCGGGCTCACAGTCTAAAAGGGGGAGGCGGAGAACAAAACCAAACATACCAACAAAACAAAATAAAGAGAATAGATATGGACAAATAAAATAAATAAATAAACACACACAAATAATTGGATATATATGTATATATGTTTGTACGCATTTATTACTCCATTTATTTTACTTGTACGTATTTATTCCATTTATCTTATTCTGTTAATATGTTCTGGCTTGTTCTCCGTCCCCTTTTAGACTGTGAGCCCACTGCTGGGTAGGGACTGTCTCTAGATGTTGCCAACTTGGACTTCCCACACGCTTAGTACAGTGCTCTGCACACAGTAAGTGCTCAATAAATACGATTATTTGATTGATTGGTTACAAGCAAATGGGGTTGTACATATTTATTACTCTATTTATTTTACTTGTACATATCTATTCTATTGATTTTATTTTGTTAGTATGTTTGGGTTTGTCTCCCCCTTTTATCAGCATCAATCGTATTTATTGAGCGCTTACTATGTGAAGAGCACTGGACTAAGCGCTTGGGAAGTACAAATTGGCAACATCTAGAGACGGTCCCTACCCAACAGCGGGCTCACAGTCTAAAAGGGGGAGACAGAGAACAAAACCAAACATACCAACAAAACAAAATAAATAGAATAGGTATGGACAGATAAAATAAATAAATAAACACACACAAATAATTGGATATATATGTATATGTGCCAACTTGGACTTCCCAAGTGCTTAGTCCAGTGCTCTGCACATATGTATATATATATATATGTGTGTGTGTGTGTGTGTGTACATATATGTACATATATGTATATATGTTTGTACATATTCATTACTCTATTTATGTATTTTACTTGTACATATCTATTCTATTTATTTTATTTTGTTAGTATGTTTGGTTTTGTTCTCTGTCTCCCCTTTTAGACTGTGAGCCCACTGTTGGGTAGGGGCTGTCTCTATATGTTGCCAGTTTGTACTTCCCAAGCACTTAGTACAGTGCTCTGCCCATAGTAAGCGCTCAATAAATATGATTGATGATGCTATGTTTGTAGGCATTTATTACTCCATTTATTTTACTTGTACATATTTATTCCATTTATCTTATTCTGTTAATACGTTCTGTCTGGTTCTCCGTCCCCTTTTAGACTGTGAGCCCACCGTTGGGTAGGGACCGTCTCTAGATGTTGCCAACGTGGACTTCCCACGCGCTTAGTCCAGTGCTCTGCACAATCAATCAATCAATCGTATTTATTGAGCGCTTACTATGTGCAGAGCACTGGACTAAGCGCTTGGGAAGGACAAATTGGCAACATCTAGAGACAGTCCCTACCCAACAGTGGGCTCACAGTCTAAAAGGGGGGAGACAGAGAACAGAACCAAACATACCAACAAAATAAAATAAATAGGATAGAAATGTACAAGTAAAATAGAGTAATAAATATGTACAACCATATATACATATATACAGGTGCTGTGGGGAAGGGAAGGAGGTAAGATGGGGGGATGGAGAGGGGGACGAGGGGGAGAGGAAGGAAGGGGCTCAGTCTGGGAAGGCCTCCTGGAGGAGGTGAGCTCTCAGCAGGGCCTGCACACAGTAAGCGCTCAATAAATACGATTGATGACGATGATGATGGGCAAGCGGTCGGTCGAGAAACGACCGAGCGGGTGACCCCGGCCGCCCGCAGGCCGGAAACGGGACGTTTAACCGGGCGAAGCTGCTGAACGTGGGGGTGCGGGAAGCGCTGAAGGACGAGGAGTGGAACTGCCTCTTCCTCCACGACGTCGACCTGCTGCCCGAGAACGACCACAACCTCTACGTCTGCGACCCCGCCGGGCCGCGCCACGTGGCCGTCGCCATGAACAAGTTCGGCTACAGGTGGGCCGGGCCGGCGGGACCCTCCCCCCGGGCCCCCGGCCACGCGCGGTCGGCCGGGGACGTGGCGAAATGACGGGCTGTCCCCCCCCCCCGCCCTCCAGCCTCCCGTACCCCCAGTACTTCGGGGGGGTCTCCGCCCTCACGCCGGACCAGTACCTGAAGATGAACGGCTTCCCCAACGAGTACTGGGGCTGGGGGGGAGAGGACGACGACATCGCCACCAGGTCAGTGTCCTCCCCCCCGTTGCCCCGACCCCTCCCTCCGGCCTCCTCCGGCCCCGGGGATCCCCCCCCCCCGAACCCCGCGGCCCTCCCCCGCCCGCAGGGTGCGCCTGGCCGGGATGAGGATCCTGCGGCCGCCCGTCTCCGTGGGCCACTACAAGATGGTGAAGCATCGGGGCGACAAGGGCAACGAGGAGAACCCGCACAGGTGGGGAGCCGGCCGGACCCCCCCCCCACCGCCCGGGGAGGGAGCGGGGCTCCGCGGACCGGGGTCCGACCCGGGCCCCCCGGCCCCGTCCCCCCGCCCCCCAGGTTCGACCTGCTGATCCGGACGCAGCGCTCCTGGACCCAGGACGGCATGAACTCGCTGACCTATCGGCTGCTGGCCCGGGAGCTGGGCGCGTTGTACACCAACATCACGGCCGACATCGGGACCGACCCCCGGCCCCCCCGGCCCCCCGCAGGCCTCGCGGCGCCGGCCCCCCACCCCCGGCTCCCCGCCCCCCACCAACCGCACCGCCCCCCGGGACCCCCGCGGGCCTCGCGCGACGCAGAACTGAATCACGGGGTCGGCGCCGCCCCTCCCACCTCGGACGGACACCCAGTCCTCCCGCTGTAGGACACCGGGTACGGGACCCCCCCCAACCTCCCCCCCGCAACATAGAGGCCGGAGCTGGGCTCCCCCCAAAGCCTGAGATTCAAGCAGACGGTGGGAGGGGCTGGGTGAAGACCGGTAGAACAATATATTTATTCTATTTATAGCCAGGCCGAGGGGGGCCAGGGTGGGCCAATCTCTTCTAGGGCAAAACCAGTTTTGGGGCCGGGGGCGAGCGGGGCATCCCCTCCCCCCCGCCCCCCAGCCGGGGATTCCGGGGTTTCGTACGTTTCTAATAAAGGGACGGATCTGTCCGGTACCTCCCCCCCGCCCGGCCGGTGTCCGCGTGTCCGAGGACGGCCGTTTCAGGTTCGTTAGGACCCGGGGGTCAGGGGTCAGCTCCCAGGGCCCGGGCCGCGGCCCGCCGGCCGCTCTCGATGCAATCGTTGACGGCGACGCCCTCGTAGGAGGCCCCGGCCAGCGAGAGGGGCAGGTGGCTGGTGGACAGGAAGCGGGCGGCCGACTCTGGGGAGGGGGCCGAACGCAGCCGTGGCCGGGGCTGCTTCCCTCCGCCGGCCCCCTACCCGTCCCCGCCAGCCTTCCCCGTACTTACCCAGTCTCTGCCAGTGGCCCAGTGCGTACTGGGGAATGCAGCGCTGGGGACCGAGGGAGGGAGAGTGAGACGGGGGTCCTTCCACCTCCACACACCCCCCACCATCTGCTTCTCGGCTCCCTTGGCTCCCCCCTCACCTGGTGCAGGTGGACCAGGCTGTGGGTGGGCGTCTCCTTGAGCCCCAACTGGGTGGCCACGGCCTCCTGGGCCCGCTGGAGGAGCCGGGCCGGGGCCACCTCGCCCCCCGGGCCCGCCTCGGCCTCCAGCCCCTGCAGCCACGAGCCGCCCAGCATGACCTGGGACAGGGAAACAGAAGTCAGCGGGCCACCCTTCCATGCCCGACCCGTGCCTCTGCCCTCTCTTCACTATTTCCTGGGCACTTACTGCACGCGGGGTGCTGGATTAAGCGCTTGGGTGAGTGCAGAATAACAATAAACGGACACGTTCCTTGCCCACAAGGAGCGGACGGTCCAGGGCCGGGAGACACATGGTGAAGAGAGATAAATGATGGAGAGGGACGTAAATGGTGCGGGGCCGGGAGAGGAGATGAATAAAGGGAGCGAGTCAGGGCCGCGTGGAAGGGAATGGGAGAAGAGGAAAGAAAAGGGCTCAGTCAGGGAAGGCCTCCTGGAGAGGATGGGCCTTCAATAATCAATCAATCAATCAATCAATCGTATTTATTGAGCGCTTACTATGTGCAGAGCACTGTACTAAGCGCTTGGGAAGTACAAATTGGCAACACATAGAGACAGTCCCTACCCAACAGTGGGCTCACAGTCTAAAAGGGGGAGACAGAGAACAGAACCAAACATACCAACAAAATAAAATAAATAGGATAGACATGTACAAGTAAAATAAATAGAGTAATAAGTATGTACAACCATATATCCAGGTGCTGTGGGGAAGGGAAGGAGGTAAGATGGGGGGATGGAGAGGGGGACGAGGGGGAGAGGAAGGAAGGGGCTCAGTCTGGGAAGGCCTCCTGGAGGAGGTGGGCTCTCAGCAGGGCTTTGAAGGGGGCGAGGTCGGATTTAAGGAGGCAAATCGGGGCAAGCCCACCCCCCCAAGCCCGCAGAGTCACCGTCAGTCTCAGGCCGGGGGACGTCCCGTCCTGCTCGGGGAAGGCCACCGAGTCGTACACGATCCCTAGGACGCCGGGGTCCTCCGACGAAGGCACCAGGTGCCCGAAGCCCTGGGGGGTGGGAGGGGATGGGTCAGCGGGCGCCCCCCCCCCCCCCCCAACGCCTACGCCCCCTCGCCCCAGCCCGGCCCTCCCCGCGTCACCCACCTGCACGGGCAGCCGGCCCCCCCGGTACTGCAGGTTGACCACGGCCACGGAGGCAGCCCCGATGGGGCCCAGGGCCTCGGCCAGCGGGGCGGCCAAGGCGGGCAGCAGCTGGCTCAGCGCTGGGCGTGGGGGGAAACAGAGTCAGCCGGGGAGCGCAACGGGGAGAACCAACGGGGGCCATCCGTTGCCCGAGAAGCCCCCCTCCCCGCCCCCATCGCACCTGCGGCTGGGATGGCACTAATGATGTGATCCGCCTCCAGGCTGCCGTCCCCCAGAGACACCTAATAACCAACCATAATCATAATTAGAGGGGTATTCATTCATTCACTCGATCGCATTTATTGAGCGCTTACTGTGTGCAGAGCACTGGACTAAGCGCTTGGGAAGTCCAAGTCGGATTGGTTAAGCGCTTACTATGCGCCAAGCACCATCAGCATATAATAATGATGGCATTTGCTAAGCGCTTACTATGCGCAAAGCACTGGGGGGATACAATAATAATAATAATGATGGTATTTGTTAAGCGCTTACTATGTGCAAAGCACTGTTCTAAGCGCTGGGGAGGATACAAGGTAATCAGGTTGTCCCACGTGGGGCTCACAGGCTTAATCCCCATTTTCCAGATGAGGTAACTGAGGCCCTGATAACTTAAGTGACTTGCCCAGAGTCTCACACTTGACAATTACAAGGTGATCAGGTTGTCCCACGGGGGGGCTCAGTCTTAATCCCCATTTTACAGATGAGGGAACTGAGGCACAGAGAAGCGACTTGCCCAAAGTCACCCAGCTGACAATCGGCAGGGTAAGGATTTGAACCCATGACCTCTGACTCCAAAGCCCAGGCTCTTTCCACTGAGCCACCCTGCAAGTGCTCAGCAAATACTCCCCCCTCCTCAAAGCCTTATTAATAATGGTGGCATTTATTAAGCGCTTACTATGTGCAAAGCGCTGTTCTAAGAGCTGGGAATTGAAGGCCCATCTCCTCCAGGAGGCCTTCCCTGACTCATCCCCCCTTTCCTCTTCTCCACCTCCCTTCTGCTTCGCCCTGACTTGCTCCCCCCGTTCTTGCCCTCCTTCTCAGCCCTATCTCTCATTTCCTTATTTCAGTAATTAATTAACTAAATTAGTAATTAGTTAATTACTTATTTCTACATCCGCCTCCCCCACCGCTAGACCATCAGCTCGTTGTAGGCAGGGAATGTGTTTATTGTTGTACTGTCCTCTCCCAATAATAATAATGATGGCATTTATTCAGCGCTTACTCTGTGCAAAGCACCGTTCTAAGCGCTGGGGAGGTTACGAAGTGATCAGATTGTCCCACGGGGGGCTCACGGTCTTCATCCCCATTTTACAGATGAGGTCACTGAGGGCCCAGTGACATGCCCAAAGTCCCACAGCTGACCCGGGATTTGAACCCGTGACCTCTGACTCCAAAGCCCGGGCTCTTTCCGCTGCTTTTCTAAAGCGTTCAATCCAGTGCTCTGCACACAGTAAGCGCTCAATCAACCAACTAATCGTATTTATTGAGCACCTACTGTGGGCAGAGTGCTGTACTGAGCGCTTGGGAAGTCCAAGTTGGCAACCTAGAGAGACGGTCCCTACCCACCAGTGGGCTTACAGTCTAGAAATGCCATGACCAGTCACCCCAAAGGGACACGTTCCCCGCCCACGACGAGCTGACGGCCCCGCGCCCCCCGTCCGGTCCCTCGGCCGTACCTGCCAGCGGCCCCCGGGCTCGAGGGCGAGCCGGCGGACGGGCCTCCCGCGGAGGATGCTGACTCCGCGCTGGCCCAGGTGGGCGCCCAATGCCCGCGGCAGCGTCTCCATCCCTTGGCGCAGCGACCACTGGCTCCAGCGCTCCGCCCGCGCCCGCGCCATCAGACCGCACTCCGCCCGCGGGCCGCGCTCTGGGAGGGACGGGCAGGAGGAGACGGTCACCCGGAGGGCGGCCCTGGGGTTGGGCCACCACCCCGTCTAATAATAATAATAACATATCTTCTATTTATTTTGTTCATTCATTCATTCAATCGTATTTATTGAGCGCTTACTGTGTGCAGGGCACTGGACTAAGCGCTTGGGAAGTCCAAGTTGGCAATATCTAGAGACGGTCCCTACCCAACAGTGGGCTCACAGTCTAGAAGGGGGAGACAGAGAACAAAACCAAACATATTAACAAAATAAAATGAATAGAATAGATATGTACAAGTAAAATAAATAAATAGAGTAATAAATCCGTACAAACATATATCCATATATACAGGTGCTGTGGGGAAGGGAAGGAGGTAAGGCGAGGGAGGAGGGGGAGAGGAAGAGGGGGCTCTGTCTGGGAAGGATAAGGGTTGGGGCTCCATTCATTCATTCATTCATTCATTCAATCGTATTTATTGAGCGCTTACTGTGTGCGGAGCACCGGACTAAGCGCTTGGGAAGTCCAAGTTGGCAACATCTAGAGACGGTCCCTACCCAACAGCGGGCTCACAGGCTAGAAGGGGGAGACAGACAACAAAACCAAACATATTAACAAAATAAAATCAATAGAAAAAATATGAACAAATAAAATAGAGTAATACATATATACAGGTGCTGTGGGGAGGGGAAGGAGGTAAGGCGGGGGGGAAAGGTTTTATCTCAGGACTCCTAGGTGATTTATTTTAAAGCCACCAGTGCAGACTGTGAGCCCACTGTACTAAGCGCTCGGGAAGTCCAAGTTGGCAACATCTAGAGACGGTCCCTACCCAACGGCGGGCTCACAGGCTAGAAGGGGGAGACAGACAACAAAACAAAACATATTCACAAAATAAAATAAATAGAAAAAATACGAACAAATAAAATAGAGTAATATTATAGATCATCAATCGTATTTATTGAGCGCTTATTATGTGCAGAGCACTGTACTAAGCGCTTGGGAAGTACAAGTTGGCAACATATAGAGACAGTCCCTATCCAACAGTGGGCTCACAGTCTAAAAGATATTGTAATATCTATAATTACTATAGATTACTATTACTATATACTTATATATATAGTTTACTAGCATATAGTATATAGTATACCATACAGTATATTACTATATACTATATAGATTACGATTATTATATAATATAATAATAATTACTATCATTATATAATTATAATTATCTATAATTACTAATATTATAGTAATATAGAGTACATATATACATATATACAGGTGCTGTGGGGAGGGGAAGGAGGTAAGGTGGGGGGGAAAGATTTTATCTCAGTACTCCTAGGTGATTTATTTTAAGCCCACCAGTGTAGACTGTGAGCCCACTGTTGGGTAGGGACCGTCTCTATATGTTGCCAACTTGGACTTCCCGAGCGCTTAGTCCAGTGCTCTGCGCACAGTAAGCGCTCAATAAATACGATTGATTGATTGACTGTCTCTATATGTTGCCAACTTGTACTTCCCAAGCGCTTTAGTCCAGTGCTCTGCACACAGTAAGCGCTCAATAAATACGACTGATTGACTGACTGTCTCTATATGTTGCCAACTTGGACTTCCCAAGCGCTTTAGTCCAGTGCTCTGCGCACAGTAAGCGCTCAATAAATACGACTGATTGACTGACTGTCTCTATATGTTGCCAACTTGGACTTCCCAAGCGCTTTCGTCCAGTGCTCTGCACACAGTAAGCGCTCAATAAATACGACTGATTGACTGACTGTCTCTATATGTTGCCAACTTGGACTTCCCAAGCGCTTTAGTCCAGTGCTCTGCGCACAGTAAGCGCTCAATAAATACGACTGATTGACTGACTGTCTCTATATGTTGCCAACTTGGACTTCCCAAGCGCTTTCGTCCAGTGCTCTGCACACAGTAAGTGCTCAATAAATACGATTGATTGACTGATTGACTGTCTCTATATGTTGCCAACTTGTACTTCCCAAGCACTTAGTCCAGTGCTCTGCACACAGTAAGCGCTCAATAAATACGATTGATTGATTGACTGTCTCTATATGTTGCCAACTTGTACTTCCCAAGCGCTTTAGTCCAGTGCTCTGCACACAGTAAGCGCTCAATAAATATGATTGATTGACTGATTGACTGTCTCTATATGTTGCCAACTTGTACTTCCCAAGCGCTTTAGTCCAGTGCTCTGCGCACAGTGAGCGCTCAATAAATACGATTGATTGATTGATTGACTGTCTCTATATGTTGCCAACTTGGACTTCCCAAGCGCTTTAGTCCAGTGCTCTGCACACAGTAAGTGCTCAATAAATACGATTGATTGATTGACTGTCTCTATATGTTGCCAACTAGTACTTCCCAAGCGCTTTAGTCCAGTGCTCTGCGCACAGTAAGCGCTCAATAAATACGATTGATTGATTGACTGTCTCTATATGTTGCCAACTTGGACTTCCCAAGCTCTTTAGTCCAGTGCTCTGCACACAGTAAGTGCTCAATAAATACGATTGATTGATTGATTGACTGTATGTTGCCAACTTGTACTTCCCAAGCGCTTTAGTCCAGTGCTCTGCACACAGTAAGCGCTCAATAAATACGATTGATTGACTGATTGACTGTCTCTATATGTTGCCAACTTGGACTTCCCAAGCGCTTTAGTCCAGTGCTCTGCACACAGTAAGCGCTCAATAAATACAATTGATTGATTGATTGACTGTCTCTATATGTTGCCAACTTGGACTTCCCAAGAGCTTTAGTCCAGTGCTCTGCACACAGTAAGCGCTAAATAAATACGATTGATTGATTGACTGATTGACTGTCTCTATATGTTGCCAACTTGGACTTCCCAAGCCTTTTAGTCCAGTGCTCTGCACACAGTAAGCGCTCAATAAATACGATTGATTGATTGATTGACTGTCTCTATATGTTGCCAACCTGGACTTCCCAAGCGCTTTAGTCCAGTGCTCTGCACACAGTAAGCGCTCAATAAATACGATTGATTGATTGACTGATTGACTGTCTCTATATGTTGCCAACTTGGACTTCCCAAGCGTTTAGTCCAGTGCTCTGCACACAGTAAGTGCTCAATAAATGCGATTGATTGATTGATTGACTGTCTCTATATGTTGCCAACTTGTACTTCCCAAGCACTTAGTCCAGTGCTCTGCACACAGTAAGCGCTCAATAAATACGATTGATTGATTGACTGTCTCTATATGTTGCCAACTTGTACTTCCCAAGCGCTTTAGTCCAGTGCTGTGCACACAGTAAGCGCTCAATAAATACGATTGATTGATTGACTGATTGACTGTATATGTTGCCAACTTGGACTTCCCAAGCGCTTAGTCCAGTGCTCTGCACACAGTAAGCGCTCAATAAATACGATTGATTGATTGATTGACTGTATGTTGCCAACTTGTACTTCCCAAGCGCTTTAGTCCAGTGCTCTGCACACAGTAAGCGCTTAATAAATACGATTGATTGATTTGCAATTTTTTTTTTAGTTCTCATAGTAGAGAACCAATCAATCGTACTTATTGAGCGCCTACTGTGTGCAGAGCACTGGACTAAGCGCTGGGGAAGGACAAGAGAGGAGATCAGAAGCCAGGCCTCCGGCCTCCCGAGGCTGTCACCCTCCCTCCAGGCCGCCGCAGGCCTCGCGTTGGAACCCGCAACCTCGGGCCCGGGCTCTGTGTTGGACGCCCCCCGGTTACCTGGGCGCGCCAGCAGGAGCCCGAGCAGCAGGGAGCGGTGCCTCCGTTCGGCCTGGAACAGGCTGGGGAAGCAGGACCGGATGCTGAGGATGCGGCTGTCGCCCCCGAAGACCCCTCGGCACAGGCCGTCCACCGCCAGGCGGGCCACCTGCGGGCGGGCGGGCGGGCGGACCCCCTCAGCCTCCCTCCTCTCCGGCCCACGGGACCCCCGGCCCCCCCCGGGACCGCCCCGGGAAATTTGGGGGTTGCTCTTTTTGGGGTATCAGAGAAGCAGCGTGGTTCAGTGGGAACAGCCCGGGCTTTGGAGTCGCTGGGCGTGGGTTCAAATCCCGGCCCCGCCAACTGTCAGCTGGGTGACTCTGGGCAAGTCACTTCTCTTTTAGACCGTGTCGTGGGTTCAAATCCCGGCTCCGCCAACTGTCAGCTGGGTGACTTCGGGCAAGTCACTTCTCTTTCAGACCGCGTCGTGGGTTCAAATCCCGGCCCCGCCAACTGTCAGCTGGGTGACTCTGGGCAAGTCACTTCTCTTTTAGACCGCGTCGTGGGTTCAAATCCCGGCCCCGCCAACTGTCAGCTGGGTGACTCTGGGCAAGTCACTTCTCTTTTAGACCGTGAGCCCGCTGTTGGGTAGGGACCGTCTCTAGATGTTGCCGACTTCCCAAGCGCTTAGTCCAGTGCTCTGCGCTCAGTAAGAACTCAATAAATACGATTGATTGATTGATTCTCTGAAGTGTCTGTGAGTCAATCAATCAATCGTATTGATTGAGCGCTTACTGGGCGCAGAGCACTGGGCTAAGCGCTTGGGAAGTCCGAGTCGGCAACACATAGAGACGGTCATCATCATCATCAATCGTATTTATTGAGCGCTTACTATGTGCAGAGCACTGGACTAAGCGCTTGGGAAGGACAAATTGGCAACGTATAGAGACAGTCCCTACCCAACGGCGGGCTCACAGGCGAGAAGGGGGAGACAGAGAACAAAACCGAACATACTAACAAAATAAAATAAATAGAATAGATAGGCACTGTTGGGTAGGGACTGTTTCTATACGTTGCCAACTTGGACTTCCCAAGCGCTTAGTACAGTGCTCTGCACACAGTAAGCGCTCAATAAATACGATTGATTGATTCTCTGGACCTCCGTGACCTCATCTGGAAAATGGGGATTGACTGTGAGCCCCCTGTGGGACAACCTGATCACCTTAATAATAACAATAATAATAACAATGGCATTTATTAAGCGCTTACTATGTGCAAAGCACCGTTCTAAGCACTGGGGAGGTTAGAGAAGCAGCGTGGCTCAGTGGACAGAGCCCGGGCTTTGGAGTCAGTGGTCGTGGGTTCAAATCCCGGCTCCGCCAATTGTCAGCTGGGTGACTTTGGGCAAGTCACTTCACTTCTCTGGACCTCAGTGACCTCATCTGGAAAATGGGGATTAAGACTGTGAGCCCCCTGTGGGACATCCTGATCACCTTAATAATAACAATAATAATAATAATAACGGCATTTATTAAGCGCTTACTATGTGCAAAGCACTGTTCCAAGCACTGGGGAGGTTAGAGAAGCAGCGTGGCTCAGTGGGAAGAGCCCGGGCTTTGGAGTCACTGGTCATGGGTTCAAATCCCGGCTCCGCCACATGTCTGCTGCTGTGTGACCTGGGGCAAGTCACTTCACTTCTCGGAGCCTCAGTTCCCTCATCTGTAAAATGGGGATGATGACCGTGAGCCCCACGCGGGACAACCTGATCCCCCCCAGTGCTTAGAACAGTGCTTTGCACACTGTAGGCGCTTAACAAATGCTCTGCACATAGTAAGTGCTCCATAAATACAATTGATGATGATCATTATTATTATTACAAGGTGATCAGGTTGTCCCATGGGGGGGGCTCACAGTCTTACTCCCCATTTTACAGATGAGGGAACTGAGGCACAGAGAAGTTAAATGACTTGCCCAAAGTCACCCAGCTGACTAGTGGCGGGGCCGGGATTCGAACCCACGACCTCTGACTCCAAAGCCCGGGCTCTTCCCACTGAGCCACGAGCGCCTAGAACAGTGCTTTGCACATAGTAAGCGCTTAATAAATGCCATTATCATTATTATTATTACTTGCCAGGCACTGTACTAAGCGTTGGGGGAGATTCAAAGGAAGCAGCCCGCCTTAGTGGATAGCGCCCGGGGCCTGAGGGTCCTGAGCATCCTGGCTCTGCCCCTTGTCTGCTGTGTGTCCTTGAGCAAGTCACTTCACTTCTCTGGGCCTCAGCTGGAAAATGGGGATGAAGACTGTGAGCCCCACACGGGACCGGGCCCGCTTCCAACCTGATTAAGCTTGTAGCCACCCCAGCGCTTAGTACAGTGCCTGGCACGTAGTAAGCGGCTTTAACAAATACCGTCGTTATTATTGGCGCTAATCAGGTTGAACCTGATCTATATCCCACGCGGCGCTCACAGTCTTCATCCCCATTTCACAGATGAGGCGCTTAGAGAAGCAGCGGGGCTCAGTGGAAAGAGCCCGGGCTTTGGAGTCAGAGGTCGTGGGTTCGAATCCCGGCTCCACCACAAGTCTGCTGGGTGCCCTTGGGCAAGTCACTTCACTTCTCTGGGCCTCAGTTCCCTCATCTGGAAAATGGGGATGAAGACTGTGAGCCCCATGTGGGACAACCTGATCACCTTGTAACTTCCCAGCGCTTAGAACAGTGCTTTGCACATAGTAAGCGCTTCATAAATGCCAAAAAATAAAATGATAATGAGGTAACTGAGGTACAGAGGAATTGAGTGACTCGCCCAAGGTCACCCAGCGGATAAGTGGCAGGATTAGAACCCAGGTCCCTTCTGACTCTCAGGCTTGTGCCGCAGCCACAAGGTCACGCTGCTTTAATAATAATAATAATAATAATGATGATGATGGTATTTGTTAAGCGCTTACTATGTGCCAAGCACTGTTCTAAGCGCTGGGGGGGATACAAGGTGATCAGGTTGTCCCATGGGGGGGGCTCACAGTCTTTACAGATGAGGGAACTCAGGCCCAGAGAAGTGAAGTGACTGGCCCAAAGTCACACAGCCGACAAGTGGCGGAGGCGGGATTAGAACCCACAACGCTTGCTAGGCACTGGACTAAGCGCTTATGAAGACTCAGTCTTCACAGATGAAGACTCCCAGTCTTCATCCCCCATTTTACAGATGAGGTCAATGAGGCCCAGAGAATAATAATAACGATGGCATTTATTAAGCGCTTTCTATGCGCAAAGCACTGTTCTAAGCGCTGGGGAGGTTACGAGGTGATCAGGTTGTCCCACGGGGGGCTCACAGTCTTCATCCCCATTTTACAGATGAGGGAACTGAGGCCCAGAGAAGTGAAGGGACTTGCCCAAAGCCACCCAGCTGAGACACCTGTCCACATGTTTTGTTCTCTGTCTCCCCGTTTTAGACCGTGAGCCCGCTGTTGGGTAGGGACCGTCTCTATAAGTTGCCGACTTGTACTTCCCAAGCGCTTAGTACAGTGCTCTGCACACAGTAAGCGCTCAATAAATTCAATTGAATGAATGAATGTGGCAGAGGCAGGATTAGAACCCACAACCTCTGACTCCCACACCCGGGAGAAGCAGCGGGGCTCAGTGGAAAGAGCCCGGGCTTTGGAGTCAGAGGTCACGGGTTTGAATCCCGGCTCTGCCGCTTGTCAGCTGGGTGGCTTTGGGCGAGTCACTTCACTTCTCTGGGCCTCAGTTCCCTTATCTGTCAAATGGGGATGAAGACTGGGAGCCCCCGGTGGGACAACCTGATCACCTCGGAACCTCCCTAGCACTTAGAACAGTGTTTTGCACATAGTAAGCGCTTAATAAATGCCATTATTATTATTATTATTATTATTATTCTCCAAGCTGCTTCTATGCATGAAGACTGGGAGCCCCCCGTGGGACAACCTGATCACCTTGGAACCTCCCTAGCGTTTAGAACAGTGTTTCGTGCATAGTAAGCGCTTAATAAATGCCATTATTATTATTATTATTATTATTATTCTCCAAGCTGCTTCTATGCATGAAGACCGGGAGCCCCCCATGGGACAACCTGATCACCTTGGAACCTCCCTAGCGCTTAGAACAGTGTTTCGCGCATAGTTAGCGCTTAACAAATGCCATTATTATCATTATTATTATTATTATTCTCCAAGCTGCTTCTATGCATGAAGACTGGGAGCCCCCCGTGGGACAACCTGATCACCTTGGAACTTCCCTAGCGCTTAGAACAGTGTTTCGCGCATAGTAAGCGCTTAACAAATGCCATTATAATTATTATTATTATTATTATTCTCCAAGCTGCTTCTATGCATGAAGACCGGGAGCCCCCCGTGGGACAACCTGATCACCTTGGAACCTCCCTAGCGCTTAGAACAGTGTTTTGTGCATAGTAAGCTCTTAATAAATGCCATTATTATTATTATTATTCTCCAAGCTGCTTCTATGCATGAAGACCGGGAGCCCCCCGTGGGACAACCTGATCACCTTGGAACCTCCCTAGCGCTTAGAACAGTGTTTCGCGCATAGTAAGCGCTTAACAAATGCCATTATTATTATTATTATTATTATTCTCCAAGCTGCTTCTATGCATGAAGACCGGGAGCCCCCCGTGGGACAACCTGATCACCTTGGAACCTCCCTAGCGTTTAGAACAGTGTTTTGCGCATAGTAAGCGCTTAATAAATGCCATTATTATTATTATTATTATTATTATTATTCTCCAAGCTGCTTCTATGCATGAAGACCGGGAGCCCCCCGTGGGACAACCTGATCACCTTGTAACCTCCCTAGCGCTTAGAACAGTGTTTCGCGCATAGTAAGCGTTTAACAAATGCCATCATTATTATTATTATTATTATTATTATTATTATTATTATTATTATTCTCCAAGCTGCTTCTATGCATGAAGACCGGGAGCCCCCCGTAGGACAACCTGATCACCTTGGAACCTCCCTAGCGCTTGGGACAGTGTTTTGCACATAGTAAGTGCTTAATAAATGCCATTATTATTATTATTATTCTCCAAGCTGCTTCTATGCATGAAGACCGGGAGCCCCCCGTGGGACAACCTGATCACCTTGGAACCTCCCTAGCGCTTAGAACAGTGTTTTGCGCATAGTAAGTGCTTAACAAATGCCATTATCATTATTATTATTATTATTATTATTCTCCAAGCTGCTTCTATGCATGAAGACCGGGAGCCCCCCGTGGGACAACCTGATCACCTTGGAACCTCCCTAGCGCTTAGAACAGTGTTTCGCGCATAGTAAGCGCTTAACAAATGCCATTATTATTATTATTATTCTCCAAGCTGCTTCTATGCATGAAGACTGGGAGCCCCCCATGGGACAACCTGATCACCTTGTAACCTCCCTAGCGCTTGGGACAGTGTTTTGCGCATAGTAAGCGCTTAACAAATGCCATTATTATTATTATTATTATTATTATTCTCCAAGCTGCTTCTATGTTTTGAGCATAGGTCCTTGGTGGGGGGCCCCGGGATTAATAGGGGGTGTCTCGAGGGGAAAGTGGACGGCGCCAGGAGGTCGAAAGGGGCCGCAGGGAGGGTCAGGGGGGTCTCACCTCGGGCCCGAGGCGGCGTTGGGCGAAGCTGTGGATGGTCTCGTCGGGCTCCGTGCCGCGCGGCTCCGTCAGATCCCGCAGGCCGGCCCACGCCAGCGGCTTGGAGAAAGGGGGCACCGTGCGCACCAGCCCCCTGACCGTCAACCCGTCAGTCGTTCGTCCATTCCGTCTTACTTACTGAGCGCTCACTGTGCGCACAGCGCTGGACCGAGCCCCCCGGCGAGGACGGCGCAAGAGTGAACGGCCCCATTTCCCGCCCACAGCGAGCCGACGCCGCCAATCATCATCATCAATCGTATTTATTGAGCGCTTACTATGTGCAGAGCACTGGACTAAGCGCTTGGGAAGTCCAAATTGGCAACATATAGAGACGGTCCCTACCCACCGGTGGGCTCCCAGTCTAAAAGGGGGAGACGGAGAACCAAACCAAACGTACCAACAAAATAAAAGAAATAGAATAGATAGGGACCAATAAAATAAATAAATAAATAGAGTAAAAAATATGTACAAACATATATACATATGACCGTAAACATATATACATATGACCGTCCGCGCGGTGAGGCAGGGCGGGGGGTTGCGGTGTGGACTGTTAGACTGTGAGCCCACTGTTGGGTAGGGACTGTCTCGATATGTTGCCAATTTGGACTTCCCAAGCACTTAGTACAGTGCTGTGCACACAGTAAGCGCTCAATAAATACGATTGATTGATTTAGACTTTTAGACTGTGAGCCCCTTTTAGACTGTGAGCCCACTCTTTTAGACTGTGAGCCCACTCTTTTAGACTGTGAGCCCACTGTTGGGTAGGGACTGTCTCTATATGTTGTCAATTTGTACTTCCCAAGCGCTTAGTACAGTGCTCTGCACATAGTAAGCGCTCAATAAATACGATTGATTGATTGATTGATTGATTGCTCTGCACAGAGTAAGCGCTCAGTAAATACGATTGATGATGATGATGGAGGGGAAGGGGGACTGGTCGCCCCACAGCCCCCCACCCCCGGGGACCGCCGAGGGAGTCTGCGGGGGGCCGGTACCTGATGCCAGTGGGGAGGGGGTGCAGGCCGCCCCCCACGTACAGGAAGCGGTTCCGTGAGGCCGGGTGGTCCCCGGGGACGGGCAGCACCTCGCCGTCCAGCCCGAGGTCCGAGACCTGGAGGCAGGGTGGGGTGGTCATCCCAGGCCGGGGGGAGACGGGCGGGGGGGACAGTGACTGCTCGCCACCCCCCGGTAAGACATCGCCTCATTCATTCATTCATTCATTCATTCATTCAATCGCCCCAGGAAACATCGCCCCATTCACTCATTCATTCATTCAATCGTATTTATTGAGCGCTTACCGCGTGCAGAGCACTGGCCTAAGCCCCACTCCCCTACCCCTCGCTGCCCCACCGAAAAATAATAATAATCGTGGCATTTGTTAACTTTTACTATGTGCCAGGCACTGTGATCAATCAATCAATCAATCGTATTTCTTGAGCACTTACGGTGTGCAGAGCGCTGGACTTAAGCGCTTGGGCAGTACAAGTCGGCAACACATAGAGACGGTCCCTACCCGACAGCGGGCTCACAGGCTAGAAGGGGGAGACAGAGAACAAAACCAAACATACTAACAAACTAAAATAAATAGAATAGATATGTACAAGGTAAATAAATAAATAAAGTAATAAATATGTACAAACATATATACATATACATCATCCATGATGATGATGGTATTTGGTAAGCGCTTACTATGTGCCAACCACTGTTCTAGGCACCGAGATACAAGGCCATCAGGTTGTCCCACTGTGAGCCCTGGCAATTTGTACTTCCCAAGCGCTTAGCACAGTGCTCTGCACACAGTAAGCGCTCAATAAATACGATTGGTTGATTGATAGCATTTGTTAAAGCGCTTACTATGTGCAAAGCACTATTCCAAGCTCCGGGGGGGATACGTGGTGATCAGGTTGTCCCACGGGGGGCTCACAATCTTGATCCCCATTTTACAGATGAGGGAACTGAGGCCCGGAGAAGTCAAGGGACTTGCCCAAAGTCACCCAGCTGACAGTTGGCGGAGCCGGGACTTGAACCCATGACCTCCGACTCCCAAGCCCGGGCTCTTTCCACTGAGCCACGCTACCGTACTAAGCGCTGGGGTGGACACAAGCAAATTGGGGTGGACACGGTCCCTGGGACTCAGAAGGACCTGGGTTCTAATCCCAGCTCTGCCACTCGTGTGCTGTGTGACCTGGGGCGAGTTGCTTCGCTTCTCTGGGCCTCAGTTACCTCATCTGTAAGGGGAATGTGTCTTTTAAGTTTTAGTACTGTCCTCTCTCAAGTGCTTAGTGCAGTGCTTAGTCCAGTGCTCTGCACACAGTAAGCGCTCAATAAATGGGATGGACCGACTGACTGTGAGCCCCATATGAGCCATGGGCAGTGTCCAACCTACTTCTGTTGTACGTGCCCCTGGCACAAAGCAAGCGCTTAGCAAATGCCAATATGATGATGATGATCATTGTTGTGATTAATGATAACGATTCCATACCATGAGCAAGGTCCTGGCCCCCGCAGCGCCGGCCGGCCGGACGCCCCGCGGCCCGAGCTCGAAGACGGCGCCGTCTTCCCCGCGGACGGTGCGGATCCAGCCCCCGAGCCGGTCACTGCCCTCCACCAGCACCACCTGCGGAAGGGCAGAAGGGCAGAAAGGGGGATGGGGGGCAGGAGGAGGGCGGATGGGACTACAACTCCCAGCGGGCACCGAGGATGGAGGGAGGGACTCCCTCTACCATGCTGGGTGTGTGTGTGGGGGGTGTGTGTGTGTGTGTGTGTGTGTGTGGGTGTGTGTGTGTGTGTGTGTGTGTGTGTGTGTGTGTGTGTGTGTGTGTGTGTGTGTGTGTGTGTGTGTGTCTGGACTACAACTCCCAGCATGCACCAAACTGGGAGGGACTCCCTCTCCCATGCTGGGGGGGGGGGACTACAACTCCCAGCATGCACCACGGTGGGACTCCCTCTCCCATGCTCAGGGGGAGGAAGATGGGGGCAGGAGGAGGGGGTGGGAATGGGACTACAACTCCCAGCATGCACCGAGGTGGGAGGACTACAACTCCCAGCATGCACCACGGTGGGACTCCCTCTCCCATGCTCAGGGGGAGGGAAGATGGGGGCAGGAGGAGGGGGTGGGAATGGGACTACAACTCCCAGCATGCACCGAGGTGGGAGGGACTCCCTCTCCCATGCTGGGGGGATGGGGGGGAGGACTACGACTCCCAGGATGCACCACGGTGGGATGCCCTCTCCCATGCTTGGGGGGGAGGAGGATGGGGGCAGGAGGAGGGGGTGGGAATGGGACTACAACTCCCAGCATGCACCGAGGTGGGAGGGACTCCCTCTTCCATGCTGGGGGTGGGGGAGGACTACAACTCCCAGCATGCACCACGGTGGGACTCCCTCTCCCAAGCTGGGGCAGGGGAGATGGGGGCAGGAGGAGGGGGGTGGGAATGGGACTACAACTCCCAGCATGCACCGAGGTGGGGGAGTGGACTGCAACTCCCAGCATGCACCACGGCGGGCGGGACTCTCTTCCATCCTGGTGTGGAGGGGGATGGGGCAGGAGGAGAGGGGACGGACTACAACTCCCAGCATGCCCCGAGGGGGGAGGAACTCTCTCTTCCAACGTGGGGTGGGGGGGCGCGCTGGCACAGAGGGGAATGGGGCTTAGTACAGTGCTCTGCACACAGTAAGCGCTCAATAAATACAGTTGAATCAATGAATGGGGCAGCGTGGTTCAGCAGAGAAGCATGGTGGCTCAGTGGCAAGAGCCCGGGCTTTGGAGTCAGAGGTCATGGGTTCGAATCCCGGCTCAGCCCCTTGTCAGGTGGGTGACTTTGGGCGAGTTACTTCGCTTCTCTGGGCCTCAGTTCCCTCATCTGCAAAATGGGGATGAAGACTGGGAGCCCCACGTGATCACCTTGTATCCTCCCCAGCGCTCAGAGCAGCGCTCTGCACATAGCAAGCGCTTAACGAACGCCACCATTATTAGGAAGAGAGGGGATGGACTACAACTCCTAGCATGCACTGACGTGGAAAGGACGCCCTCTTCCGTGTTGAGGGGGAGGTGGGACGGGACTACATCTCCCAGCATGCACCGAGGCGGGCGGGGCTCCCCTTGGAGGAGGGCGGGGCCGCGCTTCCCAGCATGCCCCGGGGCCGGGGCATTCTGGGACTTGTAGTCTGAGCCCCCCCCGGGGTCTTGGGGGGCTGCTCACCTTGGGGGCCCGGGGACCCCGGACCAGGTGGTAGCAGGCGGACAAGCCGCTGATGCCCCCGCCGAGCACCGCCACCGTGCGGGTCATGGCACAGCCTGGGCACCGACAGAGTTGGGGGCACAGGAAGCGCTCAGTACACTCCACGGATGGATGGATTTCTTCATCATCATAATAATAAAAAAAAAAAAAACGAGGGTATTTGTTAGAGAAGCAGCGTGGCTTAGCGCAAACAGCCCGGGCTAGGGAGTCTGAGGTGATGGGTTCTAATTCCTCACCTCCTTCCCCTCCCCACAGCACCTGTATAGATGATGATGATGATGATGATGGCATTTGTTAAGCGCTTACTATGTGCAAAGCACCGTTCTAAGCGCTGGGGAGGCCACAAGGTGATGTGGTTGTCCCACGTGGGCTCACGGTCTTACTCCCCATTTTACAGATGAGGGAACTGAGGCGCAGAGAAGTGAAGTGACTTGCCCAAAGTCAATACATACGATTGAATGAATGAAATGAATGAACAGTAGGCGCTTAATAAATGCCATTATTATTATTATTCCCCCGGCCAGGGACGAAACCAACTTGTCCTTCCCAAGCGCTCAGTCCAGTGCTCTGCACGCAGTAAGCGCTCAACAAATACTATTGAATGAATGAATATTAGGCGCTTAATAAATGCCATCATTGTTATTATTCATTCATTCATTCATTCGTATTTATTGAGCGCTTACTGTGTGCAGAGCACTGGACTAAGCGCTCGAGAAGTACAAGTGTGAGCCTACTTCTAGCCTGTGAGCCCACTTATTCCCCCGGCCAGGGAAGAAACCAACTTGTCCTTCCCAAGCGCTTAATCCGGTGCTCTGCACGCAGTAAGCGCTCAATACATACGATTGAATGAATGAAACGAATGAACAGTAGGCGCTTAATAAATGCCATCATTGTTATTATTATTATTATTATTCTCCCGGCCAGCGCTTAGTGCAGTGCTCTGCACACAGTAAACACTCAATACATACATTTGAATGAATGAAATGAATGAATAGTAGGCGCTTAATAAATGCCATCATTGTTATTATTATTATTATTATTATTATTATTCCCCCGGCCAGGGAAGAAACCAACTTGTCCTTCCCAATCGCTTAGTGCAGTGCTCTGCACGCAGTAAGCGCTCAATACATACGATTGAATGAATGAAACCGAAGGACAAGGCAGGGGGAAGGAGGAAGAGTGTCCCCCCCAACAATCCCCAACCATTTGGGGGAACTCACCCGCCGAGCGAGGGCTGGGGAGGGAGGAGGGAAGGAGGGAGGGAAGGAGGGAAGGAGGAAAGGAAGGAAGGAGGGAAGGAGGGAGGGAAGGAAGGAGGGAAGGAAGGAAGGAGGGAGGGAAGGAAGGAGGGAAGGAGGGAGGGAGGAAAGAAGGGAAAGGAAGGAAAGAAGGAAGGAAGGGGAAGGAAGGGGAAGGAAGGGAAAGGAAGGGAAAGGAAGGAACGGAGGGAGGGGGGAAGGAAGGGAGGGAGGAAGGAGGGAGGGAGGGAAGGGAGGGAAGGAAGGGAAAGGAAGGAAAGAAGGAAGGAAGGGGAAGGAAGGGGAAGGAAGGGGAAGGAAGGAAGGGAGGGAGGAAGGAAGGGAGGGGGAAAGGAAGGGAGGAGGGAGGGGGGAAGGGGGAAGGGAGGGAGGGAGGGAGGGAGGGGGGAAGGGAGGGAGGGAGGGAGGAAGGAAGGAAGGAAGGAAAAGGAAGGAAGGAAGGGAAAGGAAGGAAGGAAGGGAAAGGAAGGAAGGAAGGAAGGGAAAGGAAGGAAGGAAGGGAAAGGAAGGAAGGGGAGCTCACTTCTCCTCCCTGCCTCCTTTTTATGGCGGCCTCCAACTCGGACTCCCGCAGGACCCAGGCCGGCCAGCGGGGGGCGCTGCGCCCTCCGCCCTGTGCCCTCCGCCCTGTGATGTCCCCTCCGGCTCGCCGTCCGCGCTGCCTTCTTCAGATCACCAAGAGACCGGCTTAGCTCCGCCCCCCACCCCTTCCCTGATTGGTAGAGCCGCGCCCGCTCCCAGCGACGGTGGCCGACGAGGGCCAAGCTTCGCGGGGAGGGGGGCGGAGGTCTGTTCATTCATTCATTCGTTCGTTCCGTATTTATTGAGCGCTTACTGCGTGCAGAGCGCTGGACTAAGCGCTTGGGAGAGTCCAATACAATAATAATAATAATAATAATAATAATGATGATGATGGCATTTGTTAAGCGTTTACTATGTGCAAAGCACTGTTTTAAGCTCCGGGGGGGATACAAGGTGATCACGTTGTCCCACGTGGGACTCACAGTCTTCATCCCCATTTTAATAATAATAATAATAATAATGGCATTTGTGAAGCGCTTACTATGTGCAAAGCACTGTTCTAAGCGCTGGGGAGATACAAGGCGATCAGGTTGTCCCACGTGGGGCTCCCAATCTTAATCCCCGTTTTCCAGATGAGGGAACTGAGGTCCAGAGAAGTGAATCGCCCAAAGTCACCCAGCTGACAATTGGCAGAGCCGGGCTTTGAACCCCTGACCTCTGACTCCAAATAATAATAAGAATAATAACGACGGTATTTGTTAAGCCCTTACTACGTGCAAATTACTGTTCTAAGTGCTGGGGAGATACAAGGCGATCAGGTGGTCCCACGTGGGGCTCCCAATCTTAATCCCCGTTTTACAGATGAGGGAACTGAGGCACAGAGAAGTGACTCGACTTAGACTGTGAGCCCGCTGTTGGGTAGGGACCGTCTCTAGATGTTGCCAACTTGTACTTCCCAAGCGCTTTGTCCAGTGCTCTGCACACAGTAAGCGCTCAATAAATATGATTGATTGATTGACTCACCCAAAGTCACCCAGCTGACAGTTGGTGGAGCCGGGATTAGAACCCCTGACCTCTGACACCAAAGCCCGGGCTCTTTCCACTGAGCCACGCTGCTTGCTCCCCGGCCTCCCCACCTCCAGCCCTTCTCCACCGCCCCGCAACCTCACGGCGTCCACCATCACCCTTGCCGCGGTCTCCGCTCCGGGAACCACCGCTCCCCTTCTTCTCAGTCCTCGGCCGCTCCTGGTTGTCTCCCTTATCACACACTCAAGGCCTCAAAGCCCTGGGCTGGCAGGTTCCCCACCCCAACTAGCTCCCTCCCACTGCCTGTGCTCTCAACACACACACACACACACACACACACACACACACGCACACACACACACACGCACGCACACACCCTCGCAATGGACACCCCACAAGGACTACTCCCACCCTCCCCCTGCCCCAACCTCCCACTTCTCCAAGCCCCCATCCCTGCTTTTCCCCCCTCTAGATGGTCAGCACGCGGTGGGCTGGGAACTTACCTACCCCCTCCGCTAGATTTCTCTTTCTGCTCTGCACAAAGTAAGCGTTCAATAAATACCACCGACGGATTGACTGAAAAGCTCCCAGAAGCCCTTCTCCCTTTTTTTTTAATGGTATTGAGCGCTTGCACAAAGTAAGCGTTCAATAAATACCACTGACGGATTGACTGAAAAGCTCCCGAAAGCCCTTCTCCCCCCCTTTTTTTTATGGTGTTGAGCGCTTACTCTGTGCCAGGCCCTGTTCTAAGGGCTGGGGTAGATCTACCCCCTCCACTAGATTTCTCTTTCTGCTCTGCACAAAGTGTTCAATAAATACCACTGCCGGATTGACTGAAAAGCTCCCGAAAGCCCTTCTCCCCCCCTTTTTTTTATGGTGTTGAGCGCTTACTATGTGCCAGGCCCTGTTCAAAGGGCTGGGGTAGATCTACCCCCTCCGCTAGATTTCTCTTTCTGCTCTGCACAAAGTAAGCGTTCAATAAATACCACTGACGGATTGACTGAAAAGCTCCCGGAAGCCCTTCTCCCTTTTTTTTTTAATGGTATTGAGCGCTTGCACAAAGTAAGCGTTCAATAAATACCACTGCCGGATTGGCTGAAAAGCTCCCGAAAGCCCTTCTACCCCCTTTCTTTTTATGGTGTTGAGCGCTTACTATGTACCAGGCCCTGTTCTAAGGGCTGAGGTAGATCTACCCCCTCCGCTAGATTTCTCTTTTTGTTCTGCACAAAGTAACTGTTCAATAAATACCACAGACGGATTGACTGAAAAGCTCCCGGAAGCCCTTCTCCCTTTTTTTTTAATGGTATTGAGCGCTTGCACAAAGCGTTCAATAAATACCACTGATGGATTGACTGAAAAGCTCCCGGAAGCCCTCCTCCCTTTTTTTTTTTTACGGTATTGAGCACTTACTATGTGCCAGGCCCTGTTCTAAGGGCTGGGGTAGATCCACCACCTCCGCTAGATTTCTCTTTCTGGTCTGCACAAAGTAAGCGTTCAATAAATACCACCACCGCCGGATTGACTGAAAAGCTCCTGGAAGCCCTCCTCCCTTTTTTTTTTTATGGTATTGAGCGCTTACTATGTGCCAGGCCCTGTTCAAAGGGCTGGGGTAGATAAAAGCTAATCAGGTCGGACACAGTCCCTGTCCCACGTGGGGCTCACAGTCTTAATCTCCATTTTACAGATGAGATAACTGAGGCCCAGAGGACTGAAGTGACTTGCTGACAAGTGGCAGAGCTGGAATGGGAACCCAGGTCCTTTTGACTCCAAGGTCTGTGCTCTATCCATTAGGCCACGCTGCTTCCTCCTCCAGGAAGCCTCCCAGGACTCCCTCCCTCCCCGAGTCATTAATAATAATAATAATGATAGCATTTATTAAGCGCTTACAATGTGCAAAGCACTGTTCTTAGCGCTAGGGAGGTTACAAAGCGATCAGGTTGTCCCACGGGGGGGCTCACGGTCTTCATCCCCATTTTCCAGATGAGGTCACTGAGGTCCAGAGAAGTGACTCGCCCAAAGTCACCCAGCTGACAAGCGGTGGAGCCGGGATTTGAACCCATGACCTCCGACTCCAAAGCCCGGGCTCTTTCCACTGAGCCCCGCTGCTTCTCTGTGTGTTGCTAACTTGGACTTCCCAAGCGCTTAGTACAGTGCTCTGCACACAGGAAGCGCTCAATAAATACGATTGATTGCTTCTCCATTCTATCCACTCCGCCTATCATGGCCCTTACAGGCATCTCTAGAAGCCTTAGACCTCAATTTTCTGCCCTTTATCCTCTAGATATGACTAGATTGTAAGCTCCAGGAAAACACAGAAGTAGTGTGGCTTAGCGGATAGAGCCCGGGCCTGCGAGTCAGAAAGGCCTGGGTTCTAATCCTGCCAAGCTAGCTCTCTTCCTCCCTTCAAGGCCCTGCTGAGAGCTCACCTCCTCCAGGAGGCCTTCCCAGACTGAGCCCCTTCCTTCCTCTCCCCCTCGTCCCCCTCTCCATCCCCCCATCTTACCTCCTTCCCTTCCCCACAGCACCTGTATATATGTATATATGTTAATACAGATTTATTACTCTATTTATTTATTTTACTCTATTTAATTTTGTTAGTATGTTTGGTTTTGATCTCTGTCTCCCTCTTTTAGACTGTGAGCCCGCTGTTGGGTAGGGACTGTCTCTATATGTTGCCAATTTGTACTTCTCAAGCGCTTAGTACAGTGCTCTGCACGTGGTAAGCGCTCAATAAATACGATTGATGATGATGATGACTGGGCCTCTGTGACCGCATCTGTGAAATGGGGTTTGAGACTGTGAGCCCCATGTGGGACGGGGGCTTTGTCCAGCCTGATTTACTTGTATACACTCTTGTGCTTAGTACAATGCCTGGAACATAGTAAGAGCTTAACAAATACCACAATAATAATAATTATTAATAATAAATATCATAATTATTTCATAGGAGGCCTTCCCAGACTGAGCCCCTTCCTTCCTCTCCCCCTCATCCCCCTCTCCATCCCCCCATCTTACCTCCTTCCCTTCCCCACAGCACCTGTATATATGTATATATGTTTGTACAGATTTATTACTCTATTTTACCTGTACATATCTATTCTATTCATTTTATTTTGTTAGTATGTTTGGTTTTGTCCTCTGTCTCCCCCTTTTAGACTGTGAGCCCACTGTTGGGTAGGGACTGTCTCTATACGTTGCCAACTTGTACTTCCCAAGCGCTTAGCACAGTGCTCTGCACACAGTAAGCGCTCAATAAATACGATTGATTGACTGATAATTCCTTAGGAGAAGCAGCATGGCGTGGTGGACGGAGCCCGGGGCTGGGATTCAGGAGGTCACGGGTTCTAATCCCGGCTCGTCCACTTGTCAGCTGTGTGACTTTGGGCAAGCCACTTAACTTCTCTGTGCCTCAGTTCCCTCATCTGTAAAATGGGGATTAAGACTGTGAGCCCCACATGGGACAACCTGGTCACCTCGTACCCTCCCCAGCGCTTAGAACAGGGCTTCACACATAGTAAGCGCTTAACAAATACCACCATTATTATTATTATTATTCTCTGGGCCTCAGTTCCCTCATCTGGAAAATGGGGATTGAGACTGTGAGCCCTCTGTGGGACAGGGACTGCGTCCAACCCGATTTGCTTGTATCCACTCCAGCCAGCGCTCAGTTGCTTGTATCTACTCCGGGGCTTAGTACAGTGCCTGGCACATAGTAAGCGCTTACCAAATACCGTAATAATAATAGATCCTTCTCTGTACGCTCTCAGTGCCCACTGGGGAATGTCAGAGCCACAGTCCTGGCGACCGAGATGGCTACTGGCGACCCTGCCCCACCTCCCAGGGCGACTACTACAAAAAGAAGGAAGTCACCACGCAACAATCCCCCTCGTCCCCCTCTCCATCCCCCCCATCTTACCTCCTTCCCTTCCCCACAGCACCTGTATAGATGTATATATGTTTGTACATATTTATCACTCTATTTATTTATGTTACTTGTACAATCCCCCTCGTCCCCCTCTCCATCCCCCCCATCTTACCTCCTTCCCTTCCCCACAGCACCTGTATATATCTATATATGTTTGTACATATTTTTTTTTACTCTTGATTTTATTTGTACATATCTATTCTATTTATTTTATTTTGTTAGTATGTTTGGTTTTGTTCTCTGTCTCCCCCTTTTAGACTGTGAGCCCACTGTTGGGTAGGGACTGTCTCTAGATGTTGCCAATTTGGACTTCCCAAGCGCTTAGTACAGTGCTCTGCACACAGTAAGCGCTCAATAAATACGATTGATGATGATGATATCTATTCTATTTTATTTTGTTAGTATGTTTGGTTTTGTTCTCTGTCTCCCCCTTTTAGACTGTGAGCCCGCTGTTGGGTAGGGACTGTCTCTAGATGTTGCCAACTTGGACTTCCCAAGCGCTTAGTCCAGTGCTCTGCCCACAGTAAGCGCTCAATAAATACGATTGATGATGAACAATCCCCCTGCTCCCTTTCCGGCTCTATTCACCAACCCCCGCCCCCCCATCCCCACTCTGACGTCTCGCTGCCCTCAAAGCCCACCCCCCACCTCGTCAGCTGCGTGACCTTGGTCGAGTCACTTCACTTCTCTGGGCCTCGGTTCCCTCATCTGCAAAACGGGGGTGAAGACTGGGCACCCCAAGTGGGACAGGGACTGTGCCCAACCTAACTTGGATCTACCTCGCGCCTGACACTCAGTATCGCACCAGGGTCTGGCCTCAGTTTCTCTCCCACGAGAAACTGGCTGGGGCCGGACGAAGGATGGATGGAGCTGGAAGGAGGAGGAGGAGGAGAAGGAAGCGAAAGAAGGGAAGAGGGGGAGGCGGAGAGGGCAAGGGGATGAGGAAGAGAGGAGGGGAAAGGAGAGGAGAAAGTGAAAAGGGAAGGGGGAAAGAGGAAGGAATGGGAGGGAAGAAGTGAGGAGGGAAGGAGGAGAGGGCAAATCTCTCACCCAGATCACCCTCCTGGTACTAATAATAATAATAATGATATTTGTTAAGTGCTTACTTTGTGCAAAGCACCGTTCTAAGCGCTGGGGAGATACAGGGTGATCAGGTTGTCCCCCGTGGGGCTCACAGTCTTCAACCCCACTTTACAGATGAAGGAACTGAGGCCCAGAGAAGTGAAGTGACTCGCCCAAAGCCACCCACCTGACAGTCGGCAGGGCCGGGATTTGAACCCACGACCTCGGACTCCAAAGCCCGGGCCCTTTCCACAGAGCCACGCTGCTTCTCCTGGGTTTCTTAGTAAATTTATTCGCCAAACATGAGGCTGGGAAACTAAGGGGCTCTGTACACGGGGGTGGGGGGCTGTACACATGTTGCGAGAGGGATGGGCGGGGGGGGGGGGGTTTGTTGAATAAAAAAATACTGGGGTGACGGGGTCCCCCCAGATTAAAAAGACACAAAAATAGTTGTCTCTGAGGTAAGTGAGGGGCGACCGGGGGGGTGGGGGGGGGGGAGAGTCACAGATGGTTGGGGGGAGAGGGGGTGGTTACAGGGCCCGGGGTCACACACGTTTGTTTTGGGGAGGGGGCCGCCGGGGTCACGGGCGCCGGGGGGGGCTCCTGTGCCAGCTGGTAGAACAGCACGTAGCCCTCGCTGGACGCCACCTGGTTCTCGCTGACGGCCGAGACGCTGCGGAGGGGCGGGGAGGGGTGCTGAGAGGGTCTTCCCCCCCCGCCCCCCGCTTCCCGATCTCTCCAGCGGGTCTAGCCGAAACCCACCCTCCCCCCAAAGGGGGCCGGAGATGGGGGGGGGGGGTCCTCACCGGGAGTCGTTGTAGACGCGCCAGCCGGTCTGTCCCCGGCACAGGGCCGTGTAATGACCGTAGTGGACGCTGCCCGAGTGGTTGCACAGGGCGTAGAGCTGGTACACGGGGCTCCCTGGAGACAGAGGGAGAGTGGGGGAGGCCGGAGGGTGGGCTGCCCCTTCCATGTGCCCCCCACCCTGCCCCTGGCCCGCTCCCTTCCCGCCCCTAGCAGGCCTCGGGTCTCACCGGCCTTGTCGCTGGCGAAGTCGCCCAGGATGAGCTGCTGCAGGGGGAAGTCGACGCTGACGGAAGTCTTCCGGATGGAGCCGCGGGCGGCCGAGAAGCGGTTCAGGTCTGGGCCGTCGTTAAGGACCACTCGCGGGAGGCCGGAGGAAGGGCGCCCGTCCGCCTCCCCACCCAGGGGTGCCCGCTCTGGATGGGAGGCCGCCGTTCCCCCCAACTGGGGGTGGCCCACCTTGCCCGCGACCCCCCCTACCCCCACCAGCCTCCTCTGGCCTAATACAGGGGGTGGGGATGGGGGCGGGCGGAGGTGACGGATGGATCGGCCCCACCTGACCTTGGAGGGGCCCCTGCCCCCTGTGGACCAAGGCTCGCTTGGTGATGGGTAATAATCATAATTAAATAATAACCATCGTACTCATTAAGCGCTCGCTACGTGCCAAGCACCGTTCTAAGCACCGGGGTAGAGGCGAGTTAATCAGGTTGGACGCAGTCCCCGTCCCCCGTGGGGCTCACAGTCTTCATCCCCATTTTGCGGGCGAGGGAACTCAGGGGCAGGGAAGTGAAGCGACTCGCCCAAGGCCGCCCAGCGGACAGGTGGCGGAGCCGGGATTAGAACCCAGGCCCGGGCCCGGGTCCCCGGGGGTGCTGAGGATACGCAGCACGAGGATGCGGGGGAACCTCTGCACCGTCAGCTTCTTGGTGCTCCGCGTCCTCTGCCGGCAGCGGTCGCACACCTGGGCCCGGGCGGAGTGGGGGGGTGGCAGGGGTCAGAGGGCAGGGGTCAGAGGGCGGCTCCCCTAAGACCCCAGAGACCTGCACAGGCCGGGCCCCCACCACCCCCGCCCACCCACAACTGGGCGCCCTACAACGCGGGAGGGCCCGCAGCCAAACAGCGGCGCCCGCATCCGTCGGCCCGGCAACACGCCCTCCCCCCTCGGCCACCCCCGGCCCCCGGGTCCCCTTCCCCCTGTGTCCCCCAACTCCTGCCCCCGTCCCCCGTGTCCCTCCTGTCCCCCTGCCCCCGTCCCGTGTCCCCCGTGTCCCCCCGCCCCCGGTCCCCATCCCCGTGGCCCCTCACCGGGGCGTTCTCAGAGTCGAGCTCCTCCTCCTTGGTGAAGAGGTTGAAGCAATCTCGCAGGGAGACCTTCCCGCCGGCAAACCCTTTCTGGGAGGAGGGGGTGGGAAAGGGAGAGGAGCCGAGCGTGAATGAGCCCGGCCCCCCCCGAGCCCAAGGGACCCCCCGAGACCCCCCGGCGGGCACGCACCTTGGGGATGGGCAGCGACAGGTCGCAGAAGACCTCGAAGGTGGTGGAGCGGTAACCGCAGGCCTGGCATTTGAGGCAGCTTTTCAGCTGGCCCACGAACAGATCTGGGGCCGGGGGAGACGGGGGCGGAGGGCATGGGGTCCACCGAGGCCTACCTCTCCCCGGCCGCGCGGGCCCCTCCCCTGGGCCGACCCCTCTCGGTCGCCTCCCCCCCCCCCCCCCCCGGGGACCCCCGTACCCACAATCTTGCTGTCTTCCCGCTGCAGGTATCGTTTCCACATGAGGTTCGCCCGCTCGTCGTCACTGCGGGACCACGGGGAGGGCGGCTTCAGGCCCGGACGCTTCGACCCCCTCGCCCGGCCCCGGGCCCCCCTGCTTGTCCTTCCCCCTCCTCTCCCCTTTCTGCCTCTGGACGGTTTTCCGTTGAGCGCGTACTACGTGCCCGGCCCCGTGCTGAGCGCCGGGATGGACACAGGCAAACGGGGTTGGACGCGGTCCCTGGCCCACGTGGGGCTCCCAGTCTTCGACCCCATTTTACAGAGGAGGGGAACCGAGGCCCAGAGACGTAAAGTGACCCGCCTAAGGTTACACGGCAGGCGAGAGGCGGAGCCGGGATTCGAACCCAGGTCCTTCTGAGTTCCGGCCCGGGCTCTAGCCACTAGGAAGAGCTGCTTCCCGCTGCCCCAGGTCTCCCTCTGACCACCCAGCTCCCCTAAACGCCCTCAGCCTGGGGCTAGGGGAGGGGGCAGAAGGGCAGAGACAGAGGTTGGGGGTCGGCGGGGGGGACCCCAGAGGGTTAGGCTGAAGAGGGGGGCTGGGGAGAGCTGAGGGTGGGAGGAAAAGACAGAAGAAAGGGAGGGAAGCCGCCAGGAGAGGGATTCGGGAAAGCAACGAGGCGGGGTGGAAGAGGGGAATATTTTCCCCACCAGCTCGATTATCCTCCAGGGCTCAGTACAGTGCTCCGCACACAGTAAGCGCTCACTAAATATGATCGAATGAATTTACATGTCCAGGTATTCCAGCACCGACCCGGTCCCCCTCTAGACCGTAAGCTCGTTACGGGCGGGGAACGCGTTCCGCTAATTCCGTGGTACGGTGCTCGGCACACAGTGAGGGCTCGATAAATACCCACGATTGACTGATTGGCAGACAGGCCTTTCCTTTCTTTTTCCTCCCGCCCGCAAATAATCCAACGTCTCCCTCGCTAGACCGCCAACTCCCGGGGAGCCGGGATCGTGTCTCCTGACTCTCCCGTAGGGTCCTCTCCCAAGCCCTCAGTACGGTGATGACGGCATTTGCCGATGGCATTTCTTAAGCGCTTACTGTGTGCGAAGCACTGTTCTAAGCACTGGGGGGATACAAGGTGATCGGGTTGTCCCACGTGGGGCTCACGGTCTTCATCCCCATTTTACAGATGAGGTAACTGAGGCTCAGAGAAGTGACTTGTACAGTGCTCTGCACCCAGTAAACGCTCGATAAACACCATCGACTTGCTCGGATCCCCCCCCCCCGGCCCCCGGGCGCTTAGTACGGTGCCTGACGCACTTAACAGACACCGCCGTTATCGTTATTGCCGATAAACCGACGGGGAGGTCGAGAGGGTCCCCACTTCGCCCTACCTCCTTCCCCTCCCCACAGCACCTGTATATATGTTTGTACGGATTTATGACTCCATTTATTTTACTTGTACATATTTACTATTCTATTTTGTTCATGATGCGAATCTAGCTTTCTTTCTATTTATTCTGACGACTTGACCCCTGTCCGCGTGTTTTGTCGTCTGCCTCCCCCTTCCAGACTGTGAGCCCGTTGTCGGGTAGGGACCGCCTGTCGCCGACTTGGACTTCCCAGGCGCCTAGTCCAGTGCTCTGCACACAGTGAGCGCTCAATAAATACGACAATGAATGAACGAATGGACGAGGGTGGGGCGGAGGCCTCACCTGAGGATAGCCTCGTTGAGCAGGGGGGTCCCCCGGCGGGGAGGCGAAGGGGCCGAGGACTCGGCCAGGATGGGCGGGGGACGCCGGCCTTGGCGGTTGATCTCCAGGTGCAGCCGCTCCATGAGGAACTTGAGGAATTCCTGAGCATCCTGCTGGCTGGGGGTCCCCCGAACGGTCACCCCCCCGCCCCCGGGCGGCTCGACCCCCGCCCCTCCCGGCCCCCCGACACCGCCCGCCGCTCACCTGTACCCGGCAAAGGCGGGGACGTGCCTCTGGAAGACGGCGCGGAAGCGGGCGGGGTTCACGGGCTCGCAGGAGTCGGGGTGCCACAGGGCTCCCAGCACGTCCGCGAAAGCTGGGGGGCGCGGAGGAAAGGGTCGGGGGGACGGGCTGGGGGGGCTGGCTTGGGGCTAAAGCTGGCTGGGCCGGGTCTCCGGAGGGCTGGGGAGAAGAGGGTCGGTCAGGGGTTCGGGGGAGCCGGAGAGGGGAAGAGAGGGGTGGGGAACGGGGAAGACCCCCCACCTTCGGTGAGCTCCTGGGTGCGGCCCGCTCTGGGGTGAAGCCGGAAGTCCCTGCGCAGACAGAAGTCCCGCAGCGGGCGCGTGCAGCTCAGGCACTGGAGCACGGCGTTCATGAAGCACTGCGGGGGGACGGGGGACGGGGGACGGGGTCCGCTAACTCTGTCCCGTCGCTCGGCGCCCATCGCGCCCTCCTCGACGGACGGGAGGGGAGGCCGCGGCCCCCGTCCCCCGCCTCATCCCTCTCCCCGGGGACGCGGTGGCGGCGTTGGCCGGGGGGCGGGCGGGCGGGCGTCCGGCTCCACGGGGGGCCTCACCGTGTTCCCCAGGTTCCGGAGGCCGACGTGGCCCGATCCCAGGAGCAGCGTGTGGTGAGCCTGCGGTGGGAAGACAGGACAGGACAGGACCGGACCGGACCGGACGGACCCAGTCAGGCTCCCGCCTGGGCGCTCCGGCCCCGCGCCCCCGCGCCCTCCCGTCCCCCGGCTACCTCGCCGGCCACCAGCAGTAGCCCCAGCACGGCCGAGGGTCCCACGGTGTCCGGCAGGGCCGCCCCTCCCCTCCGCGTCGCCCGGCGCCGCAGCTCCCGGGGCAGATGGCCCAGCTCCGGCATGGCCCGCCCGACGCCCTCCTCGCCCACCGCCCTCCCCGCCACGAGGCCCCCTCCGGCCCCCGTGGTCCCCTCCGGCCCGCGACGCCCGCTCCGGCCCGCGATGCCCTCTCTCCGGCCCCCGCCCGAGCCCGGCTCCCAACCCCAGTGGCGGCCTTCCCCCTCCACGTCCAGCCCGCTCCCGGCTCTATTCCTGGCCCGGCTCGGCGACCCCCGGGGAATTAATTAGCCACGGGTGAGGGGTGGGTGGGTGCGGCCGGGGACGGCCCCGCGGGGCGGCGGAGCGGGAGAGGGCAGAGCTTCCCAGCTCGGCTGGGCTGGAACCCCAGCAACGGGTGTCTCCACGGACGGGTGGCGGGCACGGTTTCGGGGGAAGAGGAGGGGACAGTCGGGCGCGGAGGGGGATCTGGAAAACCAAGGGGACGGTTTGCGGAGCGGAGGACTGGGGACAGGGAGGACCCGGGGGAGAGGGAGGAGCGGATGGTTTGGGGAGGGAGGAGGGGTACGCTGGAACCCCAGCAACTGGTGTCTCCAGCTCGGGGCGGGGGGAAGGGAATCTGGGAAGCGGGGTTGGTGGTGCGGGGGAACTGGGAAGAGAGAGGAAGAGACAGTTTTCCGGGGAGGGAGATCTGGGAAGACGAAGGGACAGTTTGTGGGGAAGGGGGCTGGGAGGAGGAAAGGACAGTTTGAGGGGAAAAGGACTGGGAAGAGGTAGGGATAGTTTGTAGGAGGGGGATCTGGGAAGAGGAAAGGACAGAGGAGAGGGATTTGGAAAGAGGAAGGGACAGTCTGAGGGGAAGGGGACTGGGAAGGGGAAGGGACAGTTTGAGGGGAAGGGGACCGGGAAGAGGTAGGGACAGTTTGTATCTGGGAAGCGGAAGGGACAGTTTGAGAGGAGGGGGATCTGGAAGGGGAAGGGGAAGTTTGAGGGGAAGGGGAAGGGGAAGGGACAGTTTGAGGGAAAAGGGACAGGGAAGAGGTAGGGACAGTTAGTAGGAGGGGATCTAGGAAGAGGAAGGGACAGTCTGAGGGGAAGGGGACTGGGAAGGGGAAGGGACAGTTTGAGGGGAGGGGGATCTGGGAAGAGGAAGGGACAGTTTGAGAGGAGGGGGATTTGGAAGGGGGAGGGGACAGTTTGAGAGGAGGGGGATTTGGCAAGAGGAAGGGACAGTTTGAGGGAAAAGGGACTGGGAAAGGGAAGGGACAGGGAAGAGGTAGGGACAGTTTGAGAGGAAGGGGATCGGGGAAGGGGCAGTTTGAGGGGAAGGAGAAGGGACAGTTTGAGGGAAAAGGGACAAGGGAAAAGGTAGGGACAGTTAGTAGGAGGGGATCTGGGAAGAGGAAGGGACAGTCTGAGGGGAAGGGGACTGGGAAGGGGAAGGGACAGTTTGAGGGGAGGGGGATCTAGAAGGGGGAGGGGACAGTTTGAGAGGAGGGGGATTTGGCAAGAGGAAGGGACAGTTTGAGGGTAAAGGGACTGGGAAGGGGAAGGGACAGGGAAGAGGTAGGGACAGTTTGAGAGGAAGGGGATCTGGCAAGGGGAAGGGACAGTTTGAGAGGAGGGGGATTTGGAAAGAGGAAGGGGCAGTATGAGGGGAAAGAGACTGGGAAGGGGAAGGAAAAGGGACAGTTTGAGGGGAAGGGGACTGGGAAGAGGAAGGGACAGTCTGTATCTGGAAAGCGGAAGGGACAGTTTGAGAGGAGGGGGATCTGGTAGGGGAAGGGGCAGTTTGAGGGGAAGGGACAGTTTGAGGGGAAAGGGACTGGGAAGGGGTAGGAACAGTTAGTAGGAGGGGATCTGGGAAGGGGAAGGGACAGTTTGAGAGGAGGGGGATCTGGCAAGGGGAAGGGACAGCTTGAGAGAAGGGGGATCTGGCAAGGGGAAGGGACAGTTTGAAGGGAAGGGGGATCTGGCAAGGGGAAGGGACAGTTTGAGAGGAGGGGGATCTGGCAAGGGGAAGGGACAGTTTGAGAGGAGGGGGATCAGGGAAGAGGAAGGGACAGTTTGAGAGGAGGGGGATCAGGGAAGAGGAAGGGACAGTTTGAGAGGAGGGGGATCTGGCAAGGGAAAGGGACAGTTTGAGAGAAGGGGGATCAGGGAAGAGAAAGGGACAGTTCGAGAGGAGGGGGATCAGGGAAGAGGAAGGGACAGTTTGAGGGGAAAGGGACAGGGAAGAGGTAGGGACCGTTTGGATCTGGGAAGAGGGACGGACAGTTTGAGGGGAAGGGGACAGGGAAGAAGTAGGGACAGTTTATAGGAGGGGGATCTGGGAAGAGGAAGGGACAGTTTGAGAGGGGAATCTGGCAAGAGGAAGGGGCAGGGACAGTTTGAGGAGAAAGGGACTGGGAAGAGGTAGGGACACTTAGGAGAAGGGGATATGGGAAGAGGAAGGGACAGTTAGGAGAAGGGGATCTGGGAAGAGGAAGGGACAGTTCGAGAGGAGGGGGATCTGGCTAGGGGAAGGGACAGTTTGAAGGGAACGGGACTGGGAAGAGATAAGGACAGTTTGAGGGGAAAGGAACTGGGAAGAGGAAGGGACAGTTTGAGGGGAAACGGACTGGGAAGAGGAAGGGACAGTTTGAGGAAGGCACAGTTTGAGAGGAGGGGGATCAGGGAAGAGGAAGGGACAGTTTGAGGGGAAACGGACTGGGAAGAGGAAGGGACAGTTTGAGGGGAAACGGACTGGGAAGAGGAAGGGACAGTTTGAGAGGAAGGGGATCAGGGAAGAGGAAGAGCCAGTTTGAGAGGAAGGGGATCAGGGAAGAGGAAGGGGCAGTTTGAGAGGAGGGGGATTTGGCAAGAGGAAGGGACAGTTTGAGGGGAAAGGGACAGGGAAGAGGTAGGGACCGTTTGGATCTGGGAAGAGGGACGGACAGTTTGAGGGGAAGGGGACAGGGAAGAAGTAGGGACAGTTTATAGGAGGGGGATCTGGGAAGAGGAAGGGACAGTTTGAGAGGGGAATCTGGCAAGAGAAAAGGGCAGTTTAAGGGGAAAAGAACTGGGAAGAGGCAGGGACAGTTAGGAGAAGGGGAATCTGGGAAGAGGAAGGGACAGTTAGGAGGAGGGGATTTGGGAAGTGGAAGGGACAGTTAGGAGGAGGGGATCTGGGAAGAGGAAGGGATAGTTAGGAGGAGGGGATCTGGGAAGAGGAAGGGACAGTTAGGAGGAGGGGGATCTGGGAAGAGGAAGGGACAGTTTGAGAGGAGGGGGATCTGGCAAGAAGAAGGGACAGTTTGAGAGGAGAGGGATCTGGCAAGGGGAAGGGACAGTTTGAAGGGAACGGGACTGGGAAGTGATAAGGGCAGTTTGAGGGGAAAGGGACTGGGAAGAGGAAGGGACAGTTTGAGAGGAGGGGGTTTTAGCAAGGGGGAGGGACAGTATGAAGGGAAAGGGACTGGGAAGAGGAAGGGACAGTTTGCGAGGAGGGGGATCTAGCAAGGGGATGGGACAGTTTGAAGGGAAGGGGACTGGGAAGAGATAGGGACAGTTTGAGAGGAGGGGGATCTGGGAAGAGGAAGGGACAGTTTGAGAGGAGAGGGATCTGGCAAGGGGAAGGGACTGTTTGAGAGGAGGGGGATCTGGCAAGGGGAAGGGACAGTTTGAGAGGAGGGGGATCTGGCAAGGGGAAGGGACAGTTTGAGAGGAGGGGGATCTGGCAAGGGGAAGGGACAGTTTGAAGGGAAGGGGACTGGGAAGTGATAAGGACAGTTTGAGGGGAAAGGGACTGGGAAGAGGAAGGGACAGTTTGAGAGGAGAGGGAACTGGGAAGCGATAAGGACAGTTTGAGGGGAAAGGGACTGGGAAGAGGAAGGGACAGTTTGAGAGGAGGGGGATCTGGCAAGGGGAAGGGACAGTTTGAGAGGAGGGGGATCTGGCAAGGGGAAGGGACAGTTGGAGAGGAGGGGGATCTGGCAAGGGGAAGGGACAGTTTGAGAGGAGGGGGATCTGGCAAGGGGAAGGGACAGTTTGAGAGGAGAGGGATCTGGCAAGGGGAAGGGACAGTTTGAAGGGAAGGGGACTGGGAAGTGATAAGGACAGTTTGAGGGGAAAGGGACTGGGAAGAGGAAGGGACAGTTTGAGAGGAGGGGGTTTTAGCAAGGGGGAGGGACAGTTTGAAGGGAAAGGGACTGGGAAGAGGAAGGGACAATTTGAGAGGAGGGGGATCTAGCAAGGAGAAGGAACAGTTTGAAGGGAAGGGGACTGGGAAGAGATAGGGACAGTTTGAGAGGAGGGGGATCTGGGAAGAGGAAGGGACAGTTTGAAGGGGAGGGGACTGGGAAGAGATAGGGACAGTTTGAGAGAAGGGGGATCTGGGAAGAGGAAGGGACAGTTTGAAGGGGAGGGGACTGGGAAGAGATAGGGACAGTTTGAGAGAAGGGGGATCTGGGAAGAGGAAGGGACAGTTTGAAGGGAAGGGGACTGGGAAGAGATAGGGACAGTTTGAGAGGAGGGGGATCTGGGAAGAGAAAGGGACAGTTTGAAGGGAAGGGGACTGGGAAGAGATAGGGACAGTTTGAGAGGAGGGGGATCTGGGAAGAGGAAGGGACAGTTTGAAGGGGAGGGGACTGGGAAGAGATAGGGACAGTTTGAGAGAAGGGGGATATGGGAAGAGGAAGGGACAGTTTGGAGGGAAGGGGACTGGGAAGAGATAGGGACAGTTTGAGAGGAGGGGGATCTGGGAAGAGGAAGGGACAGTTTGAGAGGAGAGGGATCTGGTAGGGGAAGGGACAGTTTGAGAGGAGGGGGATCTGGGAAGAGGAAGGGCCAGTTTGAGAGGAGGGGCATCTGGTAAGGGAAGGGCCAGTTTGAGGGGAGGGGGAATCTTGGGGGGCGTGTGTGTGTGTGTGTGTGTGTGTGTGTGTGTGTGTGTGTGTGTGTGTGTGTGTGTGTGTGTGTGTGTGTGGAGGAGGCCTCAGAGAGGCGTGTCTGGGTGTGGATGGGTGTGAGGGCGAGGAAGGGCCGGTTTGAGAGGAAGGGGAAGGGCCAGTTTGAGAGGAGGGGGGTCTGGCGAGAGGAAGGGACAGTTTGAGGGGAGGGGGATCTTGGGGGGGGGGCTGTGTGTGTGTGTGTGTGTGTGTGTGTGTGTGTGTGTGTGTGTGTGGAGGAGGCCTCGGAGAGGCGTGTCCGGGCGTGGATGGGTGTGAGGGCGGCGGTGGGTGGTTCGGGCGGGGGAGGGGGGGGGGTCCTCACCGTCCTGCGGTGGTGGGCGTGCGCGGGGTTGTCCTTGGCGGGGTTGTGCCTGTCGGGGGTCTCGGCGGGCGGGGCCCGGGCCCGGAGGCTGAGCGGGGCGGGCCCGCTGGCCGCGAAGGCGGGGGGGCAGGCGGCGGCGGCGGCGGGGGGGGGGCCCCAGGCGGCGGAGGGAGGTGGTCCTGCGCAGGGCCGGGGGGGGGCCCCGCCGGCCGGACGCCAACGCCGCCGCCAGCGCCGGGGCTCGGGGGTCGCTCGGCCCTCAGCGCCAGCCGGCTCAGCGCCGACCCCACGGCCCCGCCGAGGACCCCGCGGACGTCGCCGCTGCTCACCGACTTGGAGCGGGACAGGTTGCTGCGGGGAGGGGGGAGGGGGCAGGGGCTGGGCCGGGGCCGGGGCCGGGGGCGGGGCCGGGGCCGGGGCCAGGGGCAGGGGCAGGGGCAGGGGCAGGGGCAGGGCCCCCCGTGCCCGGCGGCCCGCTCCGGCCGGGCCGGGCCTCCGGGGCCTGGGGGCGGGCGGGGCCGGGGGCCCTGGCGGGGCCGGGGGGCCGCCCCGCTGCCGGGACCCCGGCCGGGGCTCCTGGGGCATGGCGGGCACCCGGCGGCCGCCGCAACCTGCGGGGACACCGGGCCGGGGGGCGGAGGTCAGAGGTCAGAGGTCAGAGGTCAGGACCCCCTCCCCCCGCCCCGCCCCCCCCGGACTCCGGCCTTCGGCGAGGCCGGGCAGGGGCGGTACCACCCGGGGCCCCGGCTGCCCACTGCCGCGTCGCCCGCCCCCCGCCCCAGCGCTCAGCGCAGGGCTCCGCACCGAGGGAACCGCTCACTAAACCGCCCCCCCCCCCCGGAATGAATGAATGAATGAGTGAATGAATGAATGCACGCATGCAAATGACTGCATGCCCTGTCCCCACTGGGGGTGGGGCCCTAGGGGCCCGCCCGGCAGCGGGCAGCGTCCTGCTCCGGGGTTGCCGGGCCGACGGATGCGGAGGCCGCCGATTGGCCGCGGGCCCCCTCCGGGGGGAGGGGAGGGGAGGGGAGGGGGGTGAGGCCTCGCCCACTCGGTGCCCTCCCGCCCCCATCCTCCCCCTCCCCCTCCCCGGCCGGTCCCGTACCTGGTCCCCGTCCTCCCCCCGGGCCCTACGGGGCGGGGCGGAGCCGAGGCCCCGGCTTCAGGCCCGGCCCGTCCTGCCCCGAGGGACGGCCCCGGCTTCACGCGCGCCCGCGCCCGTGCCCGTGCGCGCGCCCGCCGCCACCATCTTTGCCCCTCCCACCCCGCCGCCGAGCGGGCGCCCTGCTGCCCGGCTTCGCCCGCCCCGACTGCGCCTGCGCCGCCCTCTCCGCGCCCCCCCCCCCCGCGCATGCGCGGCCGTCGGCATGGAGACACGAGCAACGCCGGCGTCGCCACCATCTTTGTCCCTCCCTCCCTCCCTCCCTCCCTCCCCGCCGCCGGGCGGGCGCCCTGCTGCCCGGCTTCGCCCGCCCCGACTGCGCCTGCGCCGCCCCCTCCGCCCCCCCCCCCTCCCCCGCGCATGCGCGGCCGTCGCCATGGAGACACGAGCAACGCCGGCGTCGCCACCATCTTTGTCCCTCCCGCAGGGTGCCCTGCTGCCCGGCTTCGCCCGCCCCGACTGCCCCCGCGCATGCGCGGCCGTCGCCATGGAGACACGAGCAACGCCGGGCCCTCTCCTTTCCCGAGCACGGCCACCATCTTTGTCCCTCCTGCAGGGTGCCCTGCTGCCCGGCTTCTCCCGCCACGACTGCGCCTGCGCCGCCCTCTCCGCGCCCCCCCCCGCGCATGCGCGGCCGTCGCCATGGAGACACGAGCAACGCCGGCCCCGCCCCTTTCCCGGGCGCCGCCACCTTCCTTGTCCCTCCCGCAGGGTGCCCTGCTGCCCGGCTTCGCCCGCCCCGACTGCGCCCGCGCATGCGCGGCCGTCGCCATGGAGACACGAGCAACGCCGCCATCTTTGTCCCTCCTGCAGGGTGCCCCGCTGCCCGGCTTCGCCCGCCCCGACTGCGCCTGCGCCGCTGTCGCGCGCGCGCGCTCTCTCTCTCTCTCGCGCGCGCATGCGCGGCCGTCGCCATGGAGACACGAGCAACGCCGGCCCCTCTCCTTTCCCGAGCACCGCCACCATCTTTATCCATCCCGCCGGGCGCACGCCCCTACTGCACCCCTCCTTCGCGCCTGCCCCTGCGCGTGCGCGGCCGTCGTCATGGGGACACGAGCAACGCCGGCCCCGCCCCTTTCCCGGGCACCGCCTCCACTGCGCCTGCGCATCCTCCCTTCACACCTCCCCCCGCGCATGCGCGGCCGTCGCCTTGGCGACCGGAGCAACGCCGGCCCCGACTATGTGTCCCTCCTGCCGTGCACGCGCCCCGATCGCGCCTGCGCCCCCCTGTCCGCGCGCGCACATCCCCCCCCTCCGGCGCATGCGCGGCCGTCGCCCTGGAGACCGGAACGCCAGCCCGGCCCCTTTCCCGCCCGCCACAGTCTTAAAGAGACACCGGCCTCTTTTTCCACGGTGTTCATTCACTCATATTTATTGAGCGCTTACTGTGTGCAGAGCACTGTACTATAATAATAATGCCATTTATTAAGCTTTTACTACGTGCAAGCTGTGCAACCTTCTAGACTATTCTATTTATTTTATTTTGTTAACATGTTTGGTTTTGTTGTCTGTCTCCCCCTTCTAGACTGTGAGCCCACTGTTGGGTAGGGACTGTCTCTAGATGTTGCCAACTTGTACTTCCCAAGCGCTTAGTCCAGTGCTCTGCACACAGTAAGCGCTCAATACGACTGATTGATTGATTGATTGACTGTGAGCCCACTGTTGGGTCGGGACCGTCTCTATATGTTGCCAACTTGGACTTCCCAAGCGCTTAGTCCAGTGCTCTGCACACAGTAAGCGCTCAATAAATTTGATTGATTGATTGCAAAGCACTGTTCTAAGCGCTGGGGAGGTTACAAGGTGATCAGGTTGTCCCATGGGGGGGCTCACAGTTTTAATCCCCATTTTACAGATAAGGTCACTGGGGCCCACAGAAGTGAAGTGACTTGCCCAAAGTCACCCAGCTGACAACTGGCAGCGCCTGGATTTGAACCCATGACCTCGGACTCCAAAGCCCGGGCTCTTGCCACTGAGCCACGCTGCTTCTCTAAGCGCTCGGGAAGTACAAGTCGGCAACGTCTAGAGACGGTCCCTACCCAACAGCGGCTCACAGCCTAGAAGGGGGAGACAAGACAACAAAACAAAACATATTAACAAAATAAAATAGAATAGTAAATATGTACAAGTAAAATCAATAGAGTAATAAATCTGTACAAACATATATACAGGTGCTGTGGGGAGGGGAAGGAGGTAGGGTTCGGGGGGTGATGGGGAGCGGATCTCCGCAACCTTCCTCTCCCCCGACACCTCTACCTAGGGGGTCGCCTACAGTCCCGCTTTCTAGTCACAAAAATAATAAGACTTGGCCTTCCCAAGCGCTGGGTCCAGTGCTCTGCACATAGTCAGCGCTCAATAAAAACGATTGAACGAATGAATAAATATGGGTAAAGCGCTATTTGCTCAGCTTTGGGAGAGCTACCAACTCACACACTCTCAATCGTAATAACAATAATAATAATTATGATGACATTTGTTAAGCGCTTACTATGTGCAGAGCACTGTTCTAAGCGCTGGGGGGGGGATACAAGGTGATCAGGTTGTCCCACGTGGGGCTCACAGTCTTAATCCCCATTTTACAGATGAGGTAGCTGAGGCTCAGAGAAGTTAAGTGACTTGCCCAAGGTCATCATCATCATCATCATCAATCATATTTATTGAGCGCTTACTATGTGCAGAGCACTGTACTAAGCACTTGGGAAGTACAAATTGGCAACATCTAGAGACAGTCCCTGCCCAACAGTGGGCTCACAGTCTAGAAGGCCTCCTCCAGGAGGCCTTCCCAGACTGAGCCCCCTCCTTCCCCTCTCCATCCCCCCGTCTTACCTCCTTCCCTTCCCCACAGCACCTGTATATATGTATATATGCTTGTACATATTTATTACTCTATTTTACTTGTACATATCTATTCTATTTATTTTATTTTGTTAATATGTGTGGTTTTGTTCTCTGTCTCCCCCTTTTAGACTGTGAGCCCACTGTTGGGTAGGGACTGTCTCTAGATGTTGCCAATTTGTACTTCCCAAGCGCTTAGTACAGTGCTCTGCACATAGTAAGCGCTCAATAAATACGATTGATTGATTGATTGTCTCCCCCTTTTAGACTGTGAGCCCCCTGTTGGGTAGGGACTGTCTCTAGATGTTGCCAATTTGTACTTCCCAAGCCCTTAGCACAGTGCTCTGCACATAGTAAGCGCTCAATAAATACGATTGATGATGAATAATAACGGCACTTATTAAGCACTATGTGCAAAGCACTGGAGACTGGGAGCCCCACGGGGGGACAACCTACTTATCTTGTATCTACCCCAGTGCTTGGCACATAGGAAGCGCTTTTAGGCTATGAGCCCGCCGCTGTTGGGTAGGGACCGTCTCTAGATGTTGCCAACTTGGACTTCCCAAGCGCTTAGTCCAGTGCTCCGCACACAGTAAGCGCTCAATAAATACGATCGATCGATCGATTAACAAATACCATCGTTGTTATTAGACCCACGGCGGGGCCGGGACTCCCACTCCGCCACGCTGCTTCTAACCTAGACTCTCAGCCGGCCCCGAGAGGGGGAAGCGCCCCGCTCCTGCTCCCTTGCCAACCCGCGTCCCCCCACAAACACAGTAACCCGGGAGGGCAGCGGGGAGGAAGTGTTTATTTGGGGGCTGGGAGGACGGACAATCTCCACATACGCATCCCGGGGAGCCGGCGGAGGGTGGGGGGGGTCCCCCTCTTCTCATGGTCCCCCAGTTAGGGGACCCTCCCGGCCTCCCAAACCGGGGGGGAAAGACCTACGGTGGGAAGGTGGAATGAAGCCCGGCGTGCAGCGCGGGGCGGCCGTGGGAATGTCCGGGCATTCCGGGGGCTCCGCCTGGCCGGTCCCCGGGGCGTCGGGACTGGGCGTCACCCCCTTCCCGTCCCCTCCGCACGACGGTCAGCCGGACTCCTCACTTCTCCTTGTGCTGGATCAGCCCCTTCTGGATTAAGTCCGGGATCTCCACCGCCAGCCAAGGTCCCAACTATCGCCAGGCGGGAGGAGAGGAGGGGGGACGCTCGATCCATCGCCGCTATCTATTCACTCAGTCGTATTTATTGAGCGCTTACAGGGCTCTGCCCACAGGACTAAGCGCTCGGGAAGCCCGTACCGGGACGGTCCCTACCCAACAAGGGGCTCACAGGCTAGAACGGCGCTGACTGGGGGCAGGGCACTGTGCTAGACCCCTTCCTCCCCCGGCCCCCGACTCACCCCCAGGGCCATGAGGTGGGCCAGGCCGAACTTGGGGACGTTCCGGGCCCACAGGGGCTTGAAGTGGTCCGTCAGGCAGATCTTGCCGCCCCTGCGGGAGGCGGACGGGGTCTCAGACGCGCTCCTCCCGCCGCCGCCGCTCACGCGCGTCCGTCCGGGCGCCGGGCAACCGCCCGGACGCTCGTCCCGGGGGGCCTTGGGGAAGAACCGCACCGGCCCGGGATGATCCCAAACCACCCGAACGGCGAATCCCGACCTGTACATCTTGGCCGTCTTCCCGTCCAGCTCGGGGATGGCGATCTCGGGCGCGGTCCCGGGGTACGTCACGGGGATCTGGAGGGGAGATGGGACAGTGACGCCCCTCCCCGCCTCACCCCCTCCTCCCTCTACTGATTTCACACTTCTTCCTCCTCCCCGAGGGACCCCCGGCCCCAACGATGACCCCCCCCACCACCCGCCCGGAGAAGCCCCTCCGGCCCCCCGCCCCATCCTCCTCCTCCTCCTCCCTCGCACTCACATCAAACTCGACGTCGAACTCATACTTGAGGAGGTCGTGGATGTGCCAGCATTTCCCAAACCAACTGCAACGCGGGGAGAGAAGGACCTCAGCCGGGTCGCAATCCGTCGACCGGTCGGTGGAATTTTCGGCGCGCTTAATGGGTGCCAATTTGTACTTCCCAAGCGCTTAGTACAGTGCTCTGCACATAGTAAGCGCTCAATAAATACGATTGATGATGATGATGACGGGTGCCAAGCACCGTATGAGAGGCATTTGTTCGGCGCGCTTAGTGGGTGCCGATAGGTTGCCAATTTGTACTTCCCAAGCGCTGAGTACAGTGCTCTGCACATAGTAAGCGCTCAATAAATACGATTGATGATGATGATGATGGGTGCCAAGCACCGTATGAGAGGCATTTGTTCGGCGCGCTTAGTGGGTGCCGATAGGTTGCCAATTTGTACTTCCCAAGCGCTGAGTACAGTGCTCTGCACATAGTAAGCACTCAATAAATACGATTGATGATGATGATGATGGGTGCCAAGCACCGTATGAGAGGCATTTGTTCGGCGCGCTTAATTGGTGCCAATATGTTGCCAATTGGTACTTCCCAAGCACTTAGTACAGTGCTCTGCACATAGTAAGCGCTCAATAAATACGATTGATGATGATGATGATGGGTGCCGAGCACCGTATGAGAGGCATTTGTTCGGCGCGCTTAATGGGTGCCGATAGGTTGCCAATTTGGACTTCCCAAGCTCTTAGTCCAGTGCTCTGCACATAGTAAGCGCTCAATAAATACGATTGATGATGATGATGATGATGGGTGCTGAGCACCGTATGAGAGGCATTTGTTCGGCACATACTATGGGCCGGGCACTGTAGTAAGCGCTGGGGTGAACACAAGCAAACTGTACAGACAATGGTGGTATTTGGGGAGCGCTTACTAAGTGCCAAGACTGTACTAAGAAGCAGCGTGGCTCAGTGGAAAAGAGCCCGGGCTTTGGAGTCGGAGGTCATGGGTTCAAATCCCGGCTCTGCCAATTGTCAGCTGGGTGACTTTGGGCAAGTCACTTCACTTCTCTGGGCCTCAGTTCCCTCATCTGGAAAATGGGGATGAAGACTGGGAGCCCCCCCCGTGGGACAACCTGATCACCTTGTAACCTCCTCAGCGCTTAGAACAGTGCTTTGCACATAGTAAGAGCTTAATAAATGCCATCATTATTATTATTATTATTACTAAGCACTGGGGTGGATGCAAACACATTGTACTATTAATTGTGGTATTGGTTAAAAATTACAGCATTTGTTAAGCGCTTACTAAGTGCCAGGCACTATACTAAGCACCTGGGTGAATGCAAGCAAACTGTACTATTCATTCATTCATTCAGCCATATTTATTGGGCGCTTACTGTGTGCAGAGCACTGGACTAAGCGCTTGGGAAGTCCAAGTTGGCAACATCTAGAGACGGTCCCTACCCGACAGCGGGCTCACAGTCTAGAAGGGGGAGATGGACAACAAACCAAAACACATTAACAAAATAAATAGAATATGTACAAGTAAAATAAATATATTTATTGAGCGCTTACTGTGTGCAGAGCACTGTACTAAGCGCTTGGGAAGTCCAAGCTGGCAACATCTAGAGACGGTCCCTTCCCGACAGCGGGCTCACAGTCTAGAAGGGGGAGACAGAGAACAAAACCAAACATATTCACAAAATAAATAGAATATGTACAAGTAAAATAAATATATTTATTGAGCGCTTACTGTGTGCAGAGCACTGTACTAAGAGCTTGGGAAGTCCAAGTTGGCAACATATAGAGACGGTCCCTACCCGACAGCGGGCTCACAGTCTAGAAGGGGGAGACGGACAACAAAACAAAACACATTAACAAAATAAATAGAATATGTACAAGTAAAATAAATATATTTATTGGGCGCTTACTGTGTGCAGAGCACTGTACTAAGCGCTTGGGAAGTCCAAGTTGGCAACATCTAGAGACGGTCCCTACCCGACAGCAGGCTCACAGTCTAGAAGGGGGAGATGGACAACAAACCAAAACACATTAACAAAATAAATAGAATATGTACAAGTAAAATAAATATATTTATTGAGCGCTTACTGTGTACACAGCACTGTACTAAGCGCTTGGGAAGTCCAAGTTGGCAACATATAGAGACGGTCCCTACCTGACAGTGGGCTCACAGTCTAGAAGGGGGAGACGGACAACAAAACAAAACATATTAACAAAATAAATAGAATACGTGCAAGTAAAATAAATATATTTATTGAGCGCTTACTGTGTGCAGAGCACTGTACTTAAGCGCTTGGGAAGTCCAAGTTGGCAACATATAGAGACGGTCCCTACCCGACAGCGGGCTCACAGTCTGGAAGGGGGAGACAGACAACAAAACAAAACATATTAACAAAATAAATAGAATATGTACAAGTAAAATAGAGTAATAAATATGTACAAACATATGTACAGGTGCTGTGGGGAGGGAAAGGGGGTAAGGTGGGGGGGTGGGGAGGAGGAGGAGGAGAGGAAGGATAAATAATTATGATATTTGTTAAGCGCTTACTAAGTGCCAGGCACTACACTAAGCGCCTGGGTGAATGCAAGCAAACTGTACTATTGATTGTGGTATTTGTTAATAAATAATTATGATATTTGTTAAGCGCTTACTGCCAGGCACTATACTAAGCGCTGGGGTGGAGAGCCCTGCTGAGAGCTCACCTCCTCCAGGAGGCCTTCCCAGACTGAGCCCCTTCCTTCCTCTCCCCCTCGTCCATCCCCCTCATCTTACCTCCTTCCCTTCCCCACAGCACCTGTATATATGTATATATGTTTGTACAGATTTATTACTCTATTAATTTTACTTGTCCATATCTATTCTATTTATTTGATTTTGTTAGTATCTTTGGTTTTGTTCTCTGTCTCCCTCTTTTAGACTGTGAGCCCACTGTTGGGTAGGAACTGTCTCTGTTCCAATTTGTTGCCAATTTGTACTTCCCAAGCGTCTCTATAAGTTCCCAACTTGGACTTCCAAAGCGCTTAGTACAGTGCTCTGCACACAGTAAGCGCTCAATAAATATGACAGAGAATGAATGAAATGAACATAGTAAGCGCTTAATAAATGTCATTATTATTATTACTAGAACAGTGCTTGGCCCATAATAAGTGCTTAATAAATTCCATTATTATTATTATTATTATTAGAACAGCGCTTGGCCCATAATAAGTGCTTAATAAATTCCATTATTATTATTATTATTATTATTCTTAGAACAGCGCTTGGCCCATAATAAGTGCTTAATAAATTCCATTATTATTATTATTATTAGAACAGCGCTTGGCACATAGTAAGCGCTTAATAAATGCCAATATTATTATTATAACAGCGCTTGGCACATAGCAAGCGCTTCCCAAATCCCGTCCTGGTCATTTATAGGTACATGTATGTATATAGGTTTGTACATATTCATTACTCTATTTATTTGACTTGTATTTATCTATTGTATTTATTTTATTTTGTTAATCTGTTTGGTTTTGTTGTCTGTCTCCCCCTTCTAGACTGTGAGCCCGCTGTTGGGTAGGGACCGTCTCTAGATGGTTGCCAACTTGGACTTCCCGAGTGCTTAGTACAGTGCTCTGCACACAGGAAGCGCTCAATAAATATGATTGAATGAATTATTATTATTATTATTATTATTATTATTATTATTATCATTATTGTGGCTGCTTCTCTGCTTTGAGCCATCCCGCCACCCCTCCCTTAAAACCACCACCGGCCCCACGTACCGGGTCCCTTCCTTGTTGGACTCCAGCCGGAACCAGTCGTTATCGGCCTTCTTGTTGTTCTCCACGTACTGGGGGAGGGATAATAATAATAATAATAATAATGGCATTTATTAATAATAATAATAATAATAATAATGGTATTTATTAAGCGCTTACTATGTGCAAAGCACCGTTCTAAGCGCTGGGGAGGTTACAAGGTGATCAGGTTGTCCCACGTGGGGCCTCCCAGTCTTCATCCCCATTTTGCAGATGAGGGAACTGAGGCCCAGAGAAGCGACGTGACTTGCCCAAAGTCACCCAGCTGACAAGCGGCGGAGCCGGGATTAGAACCCACCACCTCGGACTCCCAAGCCCGGGCTCTTTCCACTGAGCCACGCTGCTTCTCTACGGCTGGACGAATGAATAGTAGCGATGGTATTCGTTAGGCGCTTACTACGTGCCAGGCACTGTACTCGGCGCCGGGGCGGAGGCGAGCTCATCGTGTGGGACACGGTCCCCCGTCCCGTGTGGGGCTCGCTGTCTCCAGCCCCGTTGTCCAGGTGAGGGAACTGAGGCACAGAGGAGCGACGTGACTTGCCCAAAGCCACACAGCAGACATGGGGCAGCGCCGGGATTAGAACCCATGACCTTCTGACTCCCAGCCCTGTAAATTCGGGAGGGCTCCTGGAAGAAGGAAGCAGGGTTGCCCGGTGGAAAGAGCATGGGCCTGGGAGCAGAAGCACCCGGGTTCGAAACCCGGCCGCTATGTGACTTTGGGCACGTCGCTGAACTTCTCTGTGCCCCGGTGACTTCATCTGCAAAATGGGGATTAAGGCTGTGAGCTCCATGGGGGACTGGGATTGTGTCCGACCTTGTAATAATAATAATAATGATGGCATTTATTAAGCACTTACTATGTGCAAAGCACTGTTCTAAGCACTGGGGAGGCTACAAGGCGATCAGGTTGCCCCACGGGGGGCTCCCAGTCTTCATCCCCATTCTAGAGTTGAGGTAATTGAGGCACAGAGAAGCTAAGTGACTTGCCCAAGCACTTATTATGGGCAAAGCACTGTTCTAAGCACTGGGGAGGTTACAAGGTGATCAGGTTGTCCCATGGGGGGGGGGGGGGGGGCTCACAGTCTTCATCCCCATTTTACAGATGAGGGAACTGAGGCCCAGAGAAGTGAAGTGACTTGCCCAAAGTCACCCAGCTGACAACTGGCGGAGCCGGGACTTGAACCCATGACCTCGGACTCCACAGCCCGGGCTCTTTCCACCGAGCCACGGTGGATGAGATAGATGGGGCGGGGAACTGAGCGGGTGACGGGGGAGCCGGCCGGGGCCCCCCACCCCGAATCCGCGGCCCCTCCGCGGCCCGGCCGGGGAGCCGCTCCTCGGCTGTGCCACCTTGGGCAACTCGCTCAACTTCTCTGGGCCTCAGTGACCTCATCTGGAAAATGGGGAGTGGGACCGGGAGCCCCACGGGGGACAGGGACTGCGTCCAGCCCGTTCCCTTCAAGGCCCTACTGAGACAGTAGGGGAAACTGTGAGCCCGCTGTTGGGTAGGGACCGTCTCTAGATGTTGCCAACTTGGACTTCCCAAGCGCTTAGTACAGTGCTCTGCACACAGTAAGCGCTCAATAAATACGATTGAATGAATAATAAGCAATTCCCCACCCCAATTCTATGTATTCTGACGGTATTGACACCTGTCTAGTTGTTCTGTTTTGCAGTCTGTCTCCCCCTTCTAGACTGAGAGTCCGTTGTTGGGAGGGATTGTCTCTACCTGTTGCCGAATTGCACTTTCCAAGCGCTTAGTGCAGTGCTCTGCACACAGTAAGCGCTCAATAAATACGATTGAATGAACAATAAGCAGACACAATTCCCCGCCCCCAATTCTATGTATTCTGACGGTATTGAAACCTGTCTACTTGTTCTGTTTTGCTGTCTGTCTCCTTCTAGACTGTGAGTCCGCTGTTGGGAGGGACTGTCTCTGTTGCCAAATTGTACTTTCCAAGCGCTTAGTGCAGTGCTCTGCACACAGTAAGCGCTCAATAAATACGATTGAATGAATAATAAGCAATTCCCCACCCCAATTCTATGTATTCTGACGGTATTGACACCTGTCTAGTTGTTCTGTTTTGCTGTCTGTCTCCCCCTTCTAGACTGTGAGTCCGCTGTTGGGAGGGACTGTCTCTGTTGCCAAATTGTACTTTCCAAGCGCTTAGTGCAGTGCTCTGCACACAGTAAGCGCTCAATAAATACGATTGAATGAATAATAAGCAATTCCCCACCCCAATTCTATGTATTCTGACGGTATTGACACCTGTCTAGTTGTTCTGTTTTGCTGTCTGTCTCCCCCTTCTAGACTGTGAGTCCGCTGTTGGGAGGGATTGTCCCTACCTGTTGCCGAATTGTACTTTCCAGGCGCTTAGTGCAGTGCTCTGCATACTGTAAGCGCTCAATAAATACGACTGAATGAACAATAAGCAGACACAATTCCCCGCCCCCAATTCTATGTATTCTGATGGTACTGACACCTGTCTACTTGTTCTGTTTTGCTGTCTGTCTCCCCCTTCTAGACTGTGAGCCCATTGTTGGGAGGGATTGTCTCTGTTGCCGAATTGTACTTTCCAGGCGCTTAGTGCAGTGCTCTGCACACAGTAAGCGCTCAATACGATTGAATGAATAATAAGCAGACAATTCCCCGCCCCCAATTCTATGTGTTCTGACGGTATCGACACCTGTCTACTTGTTCTGTTTTGCCGTCTGTCTCCCCCTTCTAGACTGTGAGTCCGTTGTTGGGAGGGATGGTCTCTACCTGTTGCCAAACTGTACTTTCCAAGCGCTTAGTACAGTGCTCTGCACACAGTAAGCGCTCAATACGATTGAATGAACAATAAGCAGACAACTTCCCGCCCCCAATTCTATGTATTCTGATCAATCAATCAATCAATCATATTTATTGAGAGCTTACTGTGTGCAGAGCACTGTACTAAGCGCTTGGGAAGTCCAAGTTGGCAACATCTAGAGACAGTCCCGACCCAACAGTGGGCTCACAGTCTAAAAGGGGGAGACAGAGATGGTATTGACACCTGTCTACTTGTTCTGTTTGCTGTCTGTCTCACCCTTCTAGACTGTGAGCCCGTTGTTGGGAGGGACTGTCCCTACCTGTTGCCGAATTGCACTTTCCAAGCGCTTAGTGCAGTGCTCTGCACACAGTAAGCACTCAATAAATATGATTGAATGAACAATAAGCAGACACAATTCCCCGCCCCCAATTCTATGTATTCTGACGGTATTGACACCTGTCTACTTGTTCTGTTTTGCTGTCTGTCTCCTTCTAGACTGTGAGTCCGTTGTTGGGAGGGACTGTTTCTGTTGCCAAATTGTACTTTCCAAGCACTTAGTGCAGTGCTCTGCACACAGTAAGCGCTCAATAAGTACGATTGAATGAACAATAAGCAGACACAATTCCCCGCCCCCAATTCTATGTGTTCTGACGGTATTGACACCTGTCTACTTGTTCTGTTTTGCTGTCTGTCTCCCCCTTCTAGACTGTGAGTCCGCTGTTGGGAGGGATTGTGCCTACCTGTTGCCGAACTGTACTTTCCAGGCGCTTAGTGCAGTGCTCTGCACACAGTAAGCGCCCAATAAATACGATTGAATGAATGAATGAACAATAAGCAGACACAATTCCCCGCCCCCCAAGGAGCTCACGGTCTGGACACGTCACCTTAGGCCACAGGGGAGCCCGCTCCATCATCATCATCAATCGTATTTATTGAGTGCTTACTATGTGCAGAGCACTGTACTAAGCGCTTGGGAAGTCCAAGTTGGCAACATCTAGAGCCAGTCCCTACCCAACAGGGGGCTCACAGTCTAAAAGGGGGAGACAGAGAACAAAACCAAACATACTAACAAAATGGCCCACAGGGATTTTCTACTCCAAGCTGGACAGTTGAGCCTTCCTCCGGCATTCCCTATCTGAAGTCTGACCCCCCACATCCCCCTTTCCCGCCCCCAAAATTTCCCCTTCCCCACGGCGGCGTCTCGGAGCAAAAGGACAGCCCGGCGAAGCGGCGAGAGCCCGGGCCTGGGACTCAGAGGGACCCGGGTTCAAATCCCGGCTCTGCCACTTGTCCGCTGTGTGACCCTGGAAAATGGGGATTGAGGTTGTAAACCCCACGTGGGACAGGGACTGTGTCCGATCCCATTTGCTTGTACTTAGTACAGTGCCTGACACATAGTAAGCGCTCAAGTAGAACCACAATCGTTATTATCAGTATGACGACTATTATTACGGGGGGTCAGGAAGTGGTACCCGCCCGGAGCCTATTCAGAGCAACGTGGCTCAGTGGCAACAGCCCGGGCTTGGGAGTCACGGGTCGTGAGTTCTAATCCGGGCTCCGCCACTTGTCAGCTGGGTGACTTAGGGCCAGTCACTTCACTTCTCTGGGCCTCAGTGACCTATTCTGTAAAATGGGGACTGAGACTGCGAGCCCCACGGGGGACAACCTGGTCACCTTGTATGTTCCCCAGCGCTTAGAACAGTGCTCGACACATAATAAGCGCTTCACAAATACTATTATTATTATGAGGGACGAGCGACTGTGTCAGTGTGGCTTAGCGGCAAGAGCCCGGGCTTGGGAGTCAGAGGTCGTGGGTTCAAATCCCGGCTCCGCCCCTTATCAGCTGGGTGACTTTGGGCACTTCACTGGGCCTCAGTTCCCTCATCTGGAAAATGGGGATGAAGACTGGGAGCCCCACGTGGAACAACCCGATAGCAATAATAATGTTGGTGTTTGTTAAGCGCTTACTATGTGCCAAGCACTGTTCTATGCGCTGGGGTTGGGGGCGGGGGTTTACAAGGTGATCAGGTTGTCCCGCAAGGGGATAAAGCGTGTAATAAATGCCATTAAAAAAAAAGGAGAAGAAGAAAAAGGAGAAGGACAAGAAAAACAAGGAGAAAAAGGAGTAGAAAAAGGAGAAGAAGGAAAAGAAGGAAGAGGAGAAGAAGAAAAAAGGGAAGGAGAAGAAAAAAGGAGAAGGAAAAAAAGGGAAGAAAAAGGAGAAGAAAAAAGGAGAGGAAAAAAGAAGAGGAAAAAAAGAAAAAAGAAGAAAAAGGAAAAAGGAGAAGAAAAAGAAGGAAGAGAAGAAAAAGGAGAAGAAAAAAGAAGAAAAAAAGGAGAAGAAAGGAGAAAAAGGAAAAAGAAGAAAAAGGAGAAGAAAAAGGAGAAGAAAAAGAAGGAAGAGAAGGAGAAGAAGAAAAAGAAGGAAGAGGAGAAGAAGAAAAAAGGGAAGGAGAAGAAAAAGGAGAAGAAAAAGGAGAGGAAAAAAGAAGAGGAAAAAAGAAGAAGAAATAAGAAAAAGGAAAAAGGAGAAGAAAAAGAAGGAAGAGAAGAAAAAGGAGAAGAAAAAAGAAGAAACAAAGGAGAAGAAAGGAGAAAAAGGAAAAAGAAGAAAAAGGAGAAGAAAAAGGAGAAGAAAAAGAAGGAAGAGAAGGAGAAGAAGAAAAAGAAGGAAGAGGAGAAGAAGAAAAAAGGGAAGGAGAAGAAAAAAGGAGAAGAAAAAAGGAGAGGAAAAAAGAAGAAATAAGAAAAAGGAAAAAGGAGAAGAAAAAGAAGGAAGAGAAGAAAAGGGAGAAGAAAAAAGAAGAAACAAAGGAGAAGAAAGGAGAAAAAGGAAAAAGAAGAAAAGGAGAAGAATATGGCAGAGGAGAAGAAGAAAAAAGGGGAAGAAAAAAGGAGAAAAAGAAAAAAGAGGAGGAGAAAAAAGGAGGAGAAAGAAGAGGGAAAAAGAAAAAAGAAGAAAAAACAGAAGAAAAAAGAGAAAAAAAAAACAGAAAAAGGAGACAAAGGAAAAAGGAGCAGAAAAAGGAGAATGATAATAATAATAATGGCATTTATTAAGCACTTACTATGTGCAAAGCACTGTTCTAAGCGGTTGGAGAGTTACAGAGAAGAAAAAGGAGGGCAGGGAGGGAAAAAGGCGAAAAAGGCGAAGAGTCAAAGCGTAGGAGCAAGAGGCACCGACCGCGATGAGCGCCTGATACTCCTCCTTGAGGCGGCGGACCCACAGGTCCCGGTCCCGGGGCCCCGCGCCCGTCCGCAGCACCGGCAGCGCCGACACCGCCCGACGCGTCGCCTCGTCCGCCATCTTCCACCGGCGCCGGAAGTCCCGCCCCCTCCGCCGCCACCGCGGCCGCCATCTTTACTGCGGGAACGCGCGCCCGTCGTCGGTCCGTCGTTTCTGTTGAGCGCTCACTGCGCTGGACTGAGCGCTTGGGAAGTAGATAGACCAAGTTCTCTTCAAAGCACCTCCGCTGGGGACGGCAGCCGCTTCCCGCCGCCCTCCTCCTCCCCGCCCACGTGACTTCCGGCCTCCCTCGGCAGGCCCCGCCCTACTAGGTTGCCAGGAACAAACATGGCGGCGCGGGAGGCGTCCGCGCTCTGATTGGCTTTCCGCCCCCACCCCCCGCTCCAGTACGACGGGTCCCTCGCGGGGGTCCGTACGCTACGCTTCTCATCGGAGGATTCGCTAAAACCCTTGGAAAAGGAGCAACTCCCGCTCCACGCCCAGCCCATCCTTCCTTGGCCAGGCTTCAAAATGGCCACCCGTCGCTGGTGGACATGCGCAGGGGGAGGCGGAGCAACCCTCGGGATCTGACGCATGCGCAGGGGGAGAGAACGCGCTCCGCCCTCGGGGTTGGGCGCATGCGCAGGAGGAGGTGGAGCAACCTTCGGGATCTGGCGCATGCGCAGGTGGAGAGAACGCGCTCCGCCCTCGGGGTTGGGCGCATGCGCTGGAGGAGGCAACGCAACCCGCGGGATCTGGCGCATGCGCACGAGGGGCGACCGCGCCCCGCCCTCGGGGCTGGGCGCATGCGCAGAAGTAGCGAACACCTCCCTCCCGCCCTCGGGATGGGCGCATGCGCAGTGAGACGGATCGAGGCCTTTTCCTGAATTGGAGGCGTTTGAGGGATTATATATCCCTTAAACTCCATCCCAAAAGTTCCGCCCAGGGCCCCGCAATCCTGCCAATTTGATGGGTGCAGGATAATAATAATAATGATGCTATTTGTTAAGCGCTTACTATGTGCAAAACACTGTTCCAAGCGCTGGGGGATACAAGGTGATGAGGTTGTCCCACGTAGGGCTCACGGTTTTAATCCCCATTTTACAGACGAGGGAACTGAGGCACAGGGAAGTGGCTTGCCCAGGGTCACACAGCTGACAAGTGGCAGAGCTGGGATTCGAACCCATGACCTCTGACTCCCAAGCCTGGGCTCTTTCCACTGGGCCACACTGCTTCTCTATGCCAAGCTCCTCTACTATTCGTTCACTCAGTGGTATTTATGGAGCGCTTAGTGCGTGCAGAGCACTGTACTAAACGCTTGGGAGGGCACCGCACACTAGAGAAGCAGCGTGGCTCAGTGGAAAGAGCCCGGGCTTTGGAGTCAGAGGTCATGGGTTCAAATCCCGGCTCTGCCAACCGTCAGCTGTGTGACTTTGGGCAAGTCACTTCACTTCTCTGGGCCTCAGTCGCCTCATCTGTAAAATGGGGTTAAAACTGTGAGCCCCACGTGGGACAACCTGATCACCCTGTAACCTCCCCAGCGCGTAGAACAGTGCTTTGCACATAGTAAGCGCTTAACAAATACCATCATTATTATTTACCCTGGCACAGATCAGCCAGTGCCCTCAGAAAGGGTGGCGGGCACCCATCCTTGGGGGGGGTGATAATAATAATAATTACGGTGCTTGTTAAGCACTTACTACGTGCCAAGCACTGTTATAATAATAATAATTGTGGTATTTGTTAAGCGCTTACTATGTTTACTTGTATCCACCCCAGCGCGGTGCCCGGCACATAGTAAGCGCTTAAATTGCATAGTCTAGACTGTGAGCCCGCTGTTGGGTAGGGACCGTCTCTCTATGTTGCCAACTTGTACTTCCCAAGCGCTTAGTGCAGTGCTCTGCACACAGTAAGCGCTCAATAAATACGATTGATTGATTAGCAAATGCCATCTGTGAGCCCACCGTTGGGTAGGGACCGTCTCTAGATGTTGCCAACTTGTACTTCCCAAGCGCTTAGTCCAGTGCTCTGCACACTGTAAGCGCTCAATAAATACGATTGATTGATTAACAAATGCCATCTGTGAGCCCACCATTGGGTAGGGACCGTCTCTAGATGTTGCCAACTTGTGCTTCCCAAGCGCTTAGTCCAGTGCTCCGCACACCGTAAGCGCTCAATAAATACGATTGATTGATTAACAAATACCATCTGTGAGCCCACCGTTGGGTAGGGACCGTCTCTAGATGTTGCCAGCTTGTACTTCCCCAGCGCTTAGTCCAGTGCTCCGCACACCGTAAGCGCTCAATAAATACGATTGATTGATTGATCGTTATTATTGGCAACCCCCCCACCCCACACCGTTACCTTCTCCGTCTTCACTCCCTCCTCCCTCCAGGTCCTCCTACTCCGGGGTTCCACCGGCCTGGGCGGGAAACCAGGGGTGATGGGGGGCGTCCAGCGGGTCCGGCAGGGATTGGGGGGCCGGTCTGCGTGGAGGAGACCTCTCCCCTCGGGGGGCCACGGTGAGGAACAGCAGGATCCAAAGTGGCTTCATCGGGACCTGGGTCGGAGGGCCCCCAAGCCAGGGTCGGGGCAGGGGACGCAGGCCTTGGGGAGGGGCCGTCACCGGGCCGGCCGTTCCATCCAGTGCTCTGCGCCCAGTAAGCGCTCAATAAATAGGTACGATTGAGTGAATCCAACTCGCCATGGGGGCCGGGGAGCCCTCGTCCAGTGGGAGGGGACGAAAGAAGACGATTCTCCCGTCCCAGCTCCTCCCTACCAGGCATGGCGTGGTGGCTAGAGCCCGGGCCGGGACTCAGAATAATAATAATAATAATAATGACGGTAGCATTTATTAAGCGCTTACTATGTGCCAAGCACTGTTCTAAGCGCTGGGGAGGTTACAAGGTGATCAGGTTGTCCCACGTGGGGCTCACAGGCTTAATCCCCTTTTTACAGATGAGGTTAACTGAGGCCCAGAGAAGTGGACTCGCCCAAAGTCACCCAGCTGACAATTGGCCGGGATTCGAACCCATGACCTCTAACTCCAAAGCCCGGGCTCTTTCCAGGGAGCCACGCTGCTTCTCTAAGAAGGTCCTGGGTTCTAATCCCGGCTCCGCCCTCGTCTGCTGGGTGGCCCTGGGCCGGCCGCTTCACTTCTCTGGGCCTCAGTTCCCTCATCTGGACAATGGGGATTGAGACTGTGAGCCCCCTCGTGGGACAGGGACCGTGTCCAACCCGATTTGCTTGTAATAAGAATAATAATAATGGTATTTGTTAAGCGCTTACTATGTGCAAAGCACTGTTCTAAGCGCTGGGGAGGTTACAAGGTGATCAGGTTGTCCCACGTGGGGCTCACAGGCTTAATCCTCATTTTACAGATGAGGTTAACTGAGGCCCAGAGAAGTGAAGTGACTCGCCCAAAGTCACACAGCTGACAATTGGCCGGGATTCGAACCCATGACCTCTAACTCCAAAGCCCAGGCTCTTTCCACTGAGCCTACTGAGAGTTCACCTCCTCCAGGAGGCCTTCCCAGACTGAGCCCCGTCCTTCCTCTCCCCCTCCCCTCCGCCTTACCTCCTTCCCCTCCCCACACCACCTGTATATATGTATATATGTTTGTACGGATTTATTACTCTATTTATTGTATTTGTACATATTTTTTCTATTTATTTTATTTTGTTAATATGTTTGCTTTTGTTGTCTGTCTCCCCCTTCTAGCCTGTGAGCCCGCTGTTGGGTAGGGACCGTCTCTAGATGTTGCCAACTTGGACTTCCCAAGCGCTTAGTCCAGTGCTCTGCACACAGTAAGCGCTCAATAAATACGATTGAATGAATGAATGAAGTGACTAGCCCAAAATCACCCAGCTGACAATTGGCGGAGCAGAGATTTGAACCCATGACCTCTGACTCCAAAGCCCGGGCTCTTTCCGCTGAGCCCCGCTGCTTCTCTAGAGCGTTCCCCCGCTCTAGACTGCAAGATGGATGTGGGCAGGGAACACGTCTAACCGCTCCGTTGTATCGTACTCTCAATGAGGCCTAGTGGCAAGCGCCCGGGGCCTGCGAGTCAGAAGGACGTGGGTTCGAATCCCGGCTCCGCCACTTGTCCGCTCCGTGACCTCGGGCCGATCACCTCATCATCATCATCATCAATCGTATTTATTGAGCGCTTCCTGTGTGCGGAGCACCTTACTAAGCGCTTGGGAAGTCCAAGTTGGCAACATCTAGAGACGGTCCCTACCCAACAGAGGGCTCACAGATCACTTGACGTCTCTGGGCCTCAGTGACCTCATCTGTAAAATGGGGGCTAAGACTGCGAGCCCCACGTAGGACGACCCGACGGCCTCGTATCGCCCGCAGCGCCTAGAGCGGTGCTGGGCACATTTGACAGATAATAATAATAATGATGATGGTATTTGTTGCCAATTTGTACTTCCCAAGCGCTTAGTACAGTGCTCTGCACGTAGTAAGCGCTCAATAAATATGATTGATGATGATGATGATAGTAGGCGCTTACCAATTACCAAATGCCATCGTAATTATTATTGCAGGGAGCCCTCCGGGACGGGGCCTGAGGGTGAAGGCCGATGGATCTCGGGTTCGGGGAGCACTCGCTGTGCCGCTTCGAGGGAGCCCCCCGGGCACCGGGAGGAGGGAGGGAGGCGGTGGCCCATGGGCATTGGGAACATCCTGAGCGTCTCATGCCTATTTATCAGCCGATGCTGACGATAAGCCCGCGTCCCGGAGACCCGCAGGTCCAGGGCAGTGGCCCCCGGCCATCGGCTCCGGGCCCGATGCCACCCGCAGCCCCGGTGACCAGAAAATCACCCCGGCCGGGCCCCGCTAAAGGGAGGCAGCTGGAGAAGCCACCCAAAACGTGGGACCACCTGATCACCCTGTAACCTCCCCAGCGCTTAGAACGGTGCTTGGCACGTAGTAAGCGCTTAATAAATGCCATCGCTATTATTATTGGGCAACTCACTTCACTTCTCTGGGCCTCAGTTCCCTTCTCTGTCAAATGGGGATGGAGACTGGGACGCCCCCGTGGGACCACCTGATCACCCTGTAACCTCCCCAGCGCTTAGAACGGTGCTTGGCACATAGTAAGCGCTTAATAAATGCCATCACTATTATGATTGGGCAACTCACTTCACTTCTCTGGGCCTCAGTTCCCTTCTCTGTCAAATGGGGATGGAGACTGGGACCCCCCCGTGGGACCACCTGATCACCCTGTAACCTCCCCAGCGCTTAGAATGGTGCTTTGCACATAGTAAGCGCTTAATAAATGCCATCATTATTATTATTATTACTATTCTCTGGGCCTCAGTTCCCTCATCTGTCAAATGGGGATGGAGACTGGGACCCCCCCAGTGGGTCCACCTGATCACCTTGTAACCTCCCCAGTGCTTAGAATGGTGCTTTGCACACACTAAGCGCTTAATAAATGCCATCATTATTATTAGAGAAGCAGCATGGCTCAGTGGAAAGAACCCGGGCTTTGGAGTCAGAGGTCATGGGTTCAAATCCTGCTCTGCCAATTGTCAGCTGGGTGACTTTGGGCAAGTCACTTCTCTGGGCCTCAGTCACCTCACCTGTCAAATGGGGATGAAGACTGTGAGCCCCCCGTGGGACCACCTGATCACCTTGTAACCTCCCCAGCGCTTAGAACGGTGCTTGGCACATAGTAAGCGCTTAATAAATGCCATCGTTATTATTATTGGGCAACTCATTTCACTTCTCTGGGCCTCAGTTCCCTCCTTTGTCAAATGGGGATGAAGACTGGGAGCCCCCTGTGGGACCACCTGATCACCTTGTAACCTCCCCAGTGCTTAGAACGGTGCTTGGCACATAGTAGGCGCTTAATAAATGCCATCACTATTATTATTGGGCAAGTCACTTCACTTCTGCTCTGCACACAGTAAGCGCTCAATAAATACGTTTGATGTGAGCCCACTGTTGGGCAGGGACTGTCTCTATATGTTGCCAATTTGTACTTCCCAAGCGCTTAGTACAGTGCTCCGCACACAGTAAGCGCTCAATAAATACGATTGATGATGATGATGATGACCACCTGATCACCTTGTAACCTCCCAGCGCTTAGAACGGTGCTTGGCACATAGTAAGCGCTTAATAAATACCATTATTATTGGGCAAGTCACTTCACTTCTGCTCTGCACACAGTAAGTGCTCAATAAATACGTTTGATGTGAGCCCACTGTTGGGTAGGGACTGTCTCTATATGTTGCCAATTTGTACTTCCCAAGCGCTTAGTACAGTGCTCTGCACACAGTAAGCGCTCAATAAATACAATTGATGATGATGATGATGACCACCTGATCACCTTGTAACCTCCCCAGTGCTTAGAACGGTGCTTGGCACATAGTAAGCGCTTAATGAATGCCATCACTATTGTTATTGGGCAACTCACTTCACTTCTCTGGGCCTCAGTTCCCTCCTCTGTCAAATGGGGATGAAGACTGGGAGCCCCCCGTGGGACCACCTGATCACCTTGTAACCTCCCCAGCGCTTAGAACGGTGCTTGGCACATAGTAAGCGCTTAATAAATGTCATCACTATTATTATTGGGCAAGTCACTTCACTTCTCTGGGCCTCAGTTCCCTCCTCTGTCAAATGGGGATGAAGACTGTGAGCCCCCCGTGGGACCACCTCATCACCTTGTAACCTCCCCAGCGCTTAGAATGGTGCTTTGCACATAGTAAGTCTTCTAGACTGTGAGCCCGCTGTTGGGTAGGGACTGTCTCTATATGTTGCCAACTTGTACTTCCCAAGCGCTTAGTACAGTGCTCTGCACACAGTAAGCGCTCAATAAATACAATTGAATGAATGAATGAATGCAGTAAAGATAATAATGGTATTTGTTAAGCGCTTACTATGTGTCAGGCACTGTTCTCAGCACTGGGGAGGATACAAACAAACTTGAGTTGAACACAATCTCCGTCCCACCTGGGGCTCTCAGTCTTCATCCCCGTTTTACAGATGAAAAACTGAGGTGTAGAGAAGCAGCGTGGCTCAGTGGAAAGAGCCCGGGTTTTGGAATCAGAGGTCATGGGTTCAAATCCCAGCTCCGCCAGTTGTCAGCTGTGTGACTTTGGCCAAGTCACTTCACTTCTCCGGGCCTCAGTTCCCTCACCTGTCAAATGGGGATGAAGCCTGTGAGCCCCCCGTGGGACCACCTGATCACCTTGTATCCCCCCAGCGCTTAGAACGGTGCTTTGCACATAGTAAGCGCTTAATCAATCAATCAGTCATATTTATTGAGCGCTTATTGTGTGCAGAGGACTGTACTAAGCGCTTGGGAAGTACAAGTTGGCAACATATAGAGACAGTCCCTACCCAACAAATGCCATCATCATTATTATTATTATAGTTAGTGCTTAACAAATACCATCATCATTATTATTAAGTGAAGTGACTTGCCCCAGGCCACACAGCAGACACGTGGCATCATCATCATCGATCATCATCAATCGTATTTATTGAGCGCTTACTATGTGCAGAGCACTGTACTGAGCGCTTGGGAAGTACAAGTTGGCAACATATAGAGACAGTCCCTACCCAACAAATGCCATCATCATTATTATTATTATAGTCAGTGCTTAACAAATACCATCATCATTATTATTAAGTGAAGTGACTTGCCCCAGGCCACACAGCGGACACGTGGCATCATCATCATCAATCAATCGTATTTATTGAGCGCTTACTATGTGCAGAGCACTGTACTGAGCGCTTGGGAAGGACAAATTGGCAACATATGGAGACAGTCCCTACCCAACAAATGCCATCATCATCATTATTATTATAGTCAGTGCTTAACAAATACCATCATCATTATTATTAAGTGCAGTGACTTGCCCCAGGCCACACAGCGGACACGTGGCATCATCATCATCAATCGTATTTATTGAGCGCTTACCATGTGCAGAGCACTGTACTAAGCGCTTGGGAAGGACAAATTGGCAACATTTAGAGACAGTCCCTACCCAACAAATGCCATCATCATTATTATTATTATAGTCAGTGCTTAACAAATACCATCATCATTATTATTAAGTGAAGTGACTTTTCCCAGGCCACACAGCGGACACGTGGCATCATCATCATCAATCGTATTTATTGAGCGCTTACCATGTGCAGAGCACTGTACTAAGCGCTTGGGAAGGACAAATTGGCAACATTTAGAGACAGTCCCTACCCAACAAATGCCATCATCATTATTATTATTATAGTCAGTGCTTAACAAATACCATCATCATTATTATTAAGTGAAGTGACTTTTCCCAGGCCACACAGCGGACACGTGGCATCATCATCATCAATCGTATTTATTGAGCGCTTACCATGTGCAGAGCACTGTACTAAGCGCTTGGGAAGGACAAATTGGCAACATTTAGAGACAGTCCCTACCCAACAAATGCCATCATCATTATTATTATTATAGTCAGTGCTTAACAAATACCATCATCATTATTATTAAGTGAAGTGACTTTTCCCAGGCCACACAGCAGACACGTGGTAGAGCAGAATTAGAACCCACACCCTTCCGACTGCCAAGCCCATGCTCTATCCATTAGGCCATGGTACATCAGGAGGGACCTATTTATTCAATCAACCCACCCACCCATCAAACAATCAATGGTACTTATCGATCACCTGCTCAGGCCCCCATCTTACCATGGCCAATCCTATTTACTGAACGCTTACTGTGTGCACAGCACTGTACTAAGCTCTTCGGAGAGTACGATACAACAATAAACAGACACACTTCCTGCCCACAGAGAGCTTACAGCCTAGAGGACTAATGGATAGAGCCCGGGCTCCGAAGTCAGAAGGACCTGGGTTCTAATCCCGGCTCCGCCACTTGTCAGCTATGGGACTTTGGGCAAGTCGCTTCAGTCAATCAATCAATCGTATTTATTGAGCGCTTACTGTGTGCAGAGCACTGTACTAAGCGCTTGGGAAGTACAAGTTGTGGGCCTCAGTTCCCTCATCTGTAAAATGGGGATTAAGCCTGTGAGCCCCAGGTGGGACCACTTGATCACCTTGTATCCTCCCCAGCGCTTAGAACACTGCTTTGCACATAGTAAGTGCTTAACAAATACGATTATTATTATTATTATTATTATTATATTAAATTCCTATTTTATAGATGAGGGAACTGAGGCCCAGAGAAGTGAAGTGACTTGCCCAAGGTCACCCAGCAGGCAAGCGGCAGAGCCGGGCCCTCCGTCTCCCAGGCCGGTGCTTCTTCCAGGCAAGTCAGGCAAGTCATTCATTCAGTCGTATTTATTGGGCGCTGACGGTGTGCAGAGCACTGTACTAAGCGCTTGGGAGTGTACAGAACAACAAATGAACAGACACATTCCCTGCCCACAACGAGTTTAAAGTCTAGAAGTTGGCAGGAGGCGGAGTCATTTGACTTCTCTGGGCCCCAGTTCCCACATTAATAAATGCCAAAAAAAGTCACTTCACTTCTCTGGGCCTCAGTTCCCTCATCTGGAAAATGGGGATGAAGACTGTGAGCCCGAAGTGGGACCACCCGATCACCTCGTAACCTCCCCAGCGCTTAGTACAGTGCTTTGAACATAATAAGTGCTTAATAAATGCCAAAAAAAAGTCACTTCACTTCTCTGGGCCTCAGTTCCCTCATCTGTAAAATGGGGATGAAGACTGCGAGCCCCCACGTGGGACAACCTGAACACCTTGTGACCTCCCCGGAGCTTAGTACAGTGCTTTGAACATAGTAAGCGCTTAATAAATGCCAAAAAAAAGTCACTTCACTTCTCTGGGCCTCAGTTTCCTCATCTGGAAAATGGGGATGAAGACTGCCCGCCCCAAGTGGGACCACCTGATCACCTCGTGACCTCCCCAGCGCTTAGTACAGTGCTTTGAACATAATAAGCGCTTAATAAATGCCAAAAAAAAGTCACTTCACTTCTCTGGGCCTCAGTTTCCTCATCTGGAAAATGGGGATGAAGACTGCCCGCCCAAAGTGGGACCACCTGATCACCTCGTGACCTCCCCAGCGCTTAGTACAGTGCTTTGAACATATTAAGCGCTTAGTAAATGCCATAAAAAAGTCACTTCACTTCTCTGGGCCTCAGTTCCCTCATCTGGAAAATGGGGATGAAGACTGCGAGCCCCAAGTGGGACCACCTGACCACCTTGTAACCTCCCCAACGCTTAGTACAGTGCTTTGAACATACTAAGCCCTTAATAAATGCCATCAAAAAAGTCACTTCACTTCTCTGGGCCTCATTTTCCTCATCTGGAAAATGGGGATGAAGACTGTGAGCCCCAAGTGGGACCACCTGATCACCTCGTGACCTCCCCAGCGCTTAGTACAGTGCTTTGAACATAATAAGAACTTAATAAATGCCATAAAAAAAAGTCACTTCACTTCTCTGGGCCTCAGTTCCCTCATCTGGAAAATGGGGATGAAGACTGCGAGCCCCAAGTGGGACCACCTGATCACCTCGTGACCTCCCCAGCGCTTAGTACAGTGCTTTGAACATAATAAGCACTTAATAAATGCCATAAAAAAGTCACTTCACTTCTCTGGGCCTCAGTTCCCTCATCTGGAAAATGGGGAGGAAGACTGCGAGCCCCAAGTGGGACCACCTGACCACCTTGTAACCTCCCCAGCGCTTAGTACAGTGCTTTGAACATATTAAGCGCTTAATAGATGCCATCAAAAAAGTCACTTCACTTCTCTGGGCCTCAGTTCCCTCATCTGGAAAATGGGGATGAAGACTGCGAGCCCCAAGTGGGACCACCTGATCACCTCGTGACCTCCCCAGCGCTTAGTACAGTGCTTTGAACATAATAAGCACTTAATAAATGCCATAAAAAAGTCACTTCACTTCTCTGGGCCTCAGTTCCCTCATCTGGAAAATGGGGAGGAAGACTGCGAGCCCCAAGTGGGACCACCTGACCACCTTGTAACCTCCCCAACGCTTAGTACAGTGCTTTGAACATACTAAGCGCTTAATAGATGCCATCAAAAAAGTCAGTTCACTTCTCTGGGCCTCAGTTCCCTCATCTGGAAAATGGGGATGAAGACTGCGAGCCCCAAGTGGGACCACCTGACCACCTCGTAACCTCCCCAGCGCTTAGTACAGTGCTTTGAACATATTAAGCGCTTAATAAATGCCATCAAAAAAGTCACTTCACTTCTCTGGGCCTCAGTTCCCTCATCTGGAAAATGGGGATGAAGACTGTGAGCCCCAAGTGGGACCACCCGATCACCTCGTAACCTCCCCAGCGCTTAGTACAGTGATTTGAACATAATAAGCGCTTAATAAATGCCGTAAAAAAAGTCACTTCACTTCTCTGGGCCTCAGTTCCCTCATCTGGAAAATGGGGATGAAGACTGCGAGCCCCAAGTGGGACCACCTGATCACCTCGTAACCTCCCCAGCGCTTAGTGCAGTGCTTTGAACATAATAAGCGCTTAATAAATGCCATAAAATAAGTCACTTCACTTCTCTGGGCCTCAGTTCCCTCATCTGGAAAATGGGGATGAAGACTGCGAGCCCCAAGTGGGACCACCTGATCACCTCATAACCTCCCCTGTGCTTAGTACAGTGCTTTGAACATATTAAGCGCTTAATAAATGCCATCAAAAAAGTCACTTCACTTCTCTGGGCCTCAGTTCCCTCATCTGGAAAATGGGGATGAAGACTGTGAGCCCCAAGTGGGACCACCTGATCACTTCGTAACCTCCCCAGCGCTTAGTACAGTGATTTGAACATAATAAGCGCTTAATAAATGCGGTAAAAAAAGTCACTTCACGTCTCTGGGCCTCAGTTCCCTCATCTGGAAAATGGGGATGAAGACTGCGAGCCCCAAGTGGGACCACCTGATCACCTCATAACCTCCCCAGCGCTTAGTACAGTGATTTGAACATAATAAGCGCTTAATAAATGGCATAAAAAAGTCACTTCACGTCTCTGGGCCTCAGTTCCCTCATCTGGAAAATGGGGATGAAGACTGTGAGCCCCAAGTGGGACCACCCGATCACCTCGTAACCTCCCCAGCGCTTAGTACAGTGATTTGAACATAATAAGCGCTTAATAAATGCCGTAAAAAAAGTCACTTCACTTCTCTGGGCCTCAGTTCCCTCACCTGGAAAATGGGGAGGAAGACTGGGAGCCCCCACGTGGGACAACCTGGATCACCTGATAACCTCCCCAGCGCTTAGTACAGTGCTTGGCACAGTAAGAGCTTAATAAATGCCATAAAAAAGTCAATTCATCACTACCACGGAAAAGTGAAGAAACAAAAGTAAAAAAAGGGGTGGGTGGCGAGGGGCGTCGAGCAGGTTCCGCCCTCAGCCAAGATGGCCGGCGGACCGTTGTTGTTCCGCCCCCCCCCCCCCTTCAGGCGTCGACGCGTCCGCCCGGGCCCGCCTTTCCCGCCTCAAAATGGCTTCCGGCGCATGCGCGCGCCCGGCTGCCAGGCTGCCCCCACCCAACATGGCGTCCGGGCCCGAGGCTCCCCGCCGGCCGTGAGGCCGCCGCCCCCGGCCCGCGCGCCGCCGCCAGGCTGCCCTTCCCCAAGATGGCCGCCCGGGCCCGGCCTCCCCAACGGCGCTGAAGCCCGGGCGGACGCGCGCCTGCGCGGCCGCGGGACCCGGATGCGGCCGCCCCGTCTTCCCTCCCTCCCTCCCTCCCTCCCCCGTCGCCCACAGCTGCCGTCCGCCCTCCGCTCCGCTCCCCTGCCCTGCCCCGTCGGTGAGGCGGGGCCGGACCGGACCGGACCGGATCGGACCGGACGGGACCGGAAGGGACCGGAAGAGGGGCCCGGCCGGATGCTGCTCCGCCCCACGGGGCCGGGACGCCGACTTGATGGACCCAACATGGCGGCGGCGAGCCTGAGCACAGAGTGAGGAGAGGGGAGGGGAGGGGACACCCCGTGTGTGTGGCGGGTGTGTGTGTGTGGTGTGTGTGTGGGGGGGCAGAGGTGAAAGGTCACCGAGGTTGTGTGTGGGGTGTGTGTGTGGGGGGGCAGAGGTGAAAGGTCACCGAGGTTGGGGGGGGGGGCCTCACAGTCTTCATCCCCATTTGACAGATGAGGGAACTGAGGCCCACAGATTAATAATAATAATGATAATGGCATTTGTTAAGCGCTTACTAAGTGCCAAGCACCGTCCTAAGCGCTGGGGAGGTTGCAAGGTGATGAGGCGGTCCCACAGGGGGCTCACAGTCTTCATCCCCATTTGACAGATGAGGGAACTGAGGCCCAGAGAATAATAATAATAATCATGGTGGCATGTATTAAGCGCTTACTATGTGCAAAGCACCGTCCTAAGCGCTGGGGAGGTTACAAGGTGATGAGGTGGCCCCCCGGGGGGGCTCACAGTCTTCATCCCCATTTGACAGATGAGGGAACTGAGGCCCTCAGATTAATAATAATAATGGCATTTGTTAAGCGCTTACTAAGTGCTAAGCGCTGGGGAGGTTACAAGGTGATGAGGTGGTCCCCCAGGGGGGCTCACAGTCCTCATCCTCCTTTGACAGATGAGGGAACTGAGGCCCACAGATTAACAATAATAATAATAATAATAATGGCATTTGTTAAGCGCTTACTAAGTGCCAAGCACCGTCCTAAGCGCTGGGGAGGTTACAAGGTGATGAGGCGGTCCCACAGTCGGCTCACAGTCTTCATCCCCATTTGACAGATGAGGGAACTGAGGCGCTCAGATTAATAATAATAATAATAATAATGGCATTTGTTAAGCGCTTACCAAGTGCCAAGCACCGTTCTAAGCGCTGGGGAGGTTACAAGGTGATGAGGTGGTCCCCCGGGGGGGCTCACAGTCTTCATCCCCATTTGATAGATGAGGGAACTGAGGCCCAGAGAATAATAATAATAATCATGGTGGCATATATTAAGCGCTTACTCTGTATAAAGCACCGTTCTAAGCGCTGGGGAGGTTCCATTTGACATTTACATTTGACAGACGAGGGAACTGAGGCCCGGAGAATAATAATAATGATGGCAGATATTAAGCGCTTACTCTGTGCAAAGCACCGTCCTAAGCGCTGGGGAGGTTACAAGGTGATGAGGTGGTCCCACAGGCGGCTCACAGTCTTCATCCCCATTTGACAGATGAGGGAACTGAGGCCCTCAGATTAATAATAATAATAATGATAATGGCATTTGTTAAGCGCTTATCAAGTGCCAAGCACCGTTCTAAGCGCTGAAGGGGTTACAAGGTGATGGGGGGCTCACAGTCTTCATCCCCATTTGACAGATGAGGGAACTGAGGCCCAGAGAATAATAATAATAATCATGGTGGCATGTATTAAGCGCTTACTACGTGCAAAGCACCGTTCTAAGCGCTGGGGAGGTTACAAGGTGATCAGGTGGTCCCCCAGGGGGGCTCACAGTCTTCATCCCCATTTGACCGATGAGGGAACTGAGGCCCAGAGAATAGTAATAATAATGATAATGGCATTTGTTAAGCGCTGGGGAGGTTACAAGGTGATGAGGTGGACCCCCGGGGGGGCTCACAGTCTTCATCCCCATTTGACAGATGAGGGAACTGAGGCCCAGAGACTAGTAATAATAATGATAATGGCATTTGTTAAGCGCTTACTACGTGCCAAGCACCGTCCTAAGCGCTGGGGAGGTTGCAAGGTGATGAGGCGGTCCCACAGGGGGCTCACAGTCTTCATCCCCATTTGACAGATGAGGGAACTGAGGCCCAGAGAATAATAATAATAATCATGGTGGCATGTATTAAGCGCTTACTATGTGCAAAGCACCGTCCTAAGCGCTGGGGAGGTTACAAGGTGATGAGGTGGTCCCCCGGGGTGCTCACTGTCTTCATCCCCATTTGATAGATGAGGGAACTGAGGCCTAGAGATTAATAATAATAATGGCATTTGTTAAGTGCCAAGCACCGTCCTAAGCGCTGGGGAGGTTACAAGGTGATGAGGTGGACCCCCGGGGGGGCTCACAGTCTTCATCCCCATTTGACAGATGAGGGAACTGAGGCCCAGAGAATAGTGATAATAATGATAATGGTATTTGTTAAGCGCTTACTAAGTGTCAAGCACCGTCCTAAGCGCTGGGGAGGTTACAAGGTGATGAGGTGGCCCCCCGGGGGGGCTCACAGTCTTCATCCCCATTTCACAGATGAGGGAACTGAGGCCCGGAGAATAATAATAATGATGGCAGATATTAAGCGCTTACTCTGTGCAAAGCACCGTTCTATGCGCTGGGGAGGTTACAAGGTGATGAGGCGGTCCCATAGGCGGCTCACAGTCTTCATCTCCATTTGACAGACGAGGGAACTGAGGCCCAGAGATTGATAATAATAATGGCATTTGTTAAGCGCTTACTAAGTGCTAAGCGCTGGGGACGTTACAAGGTGATGAGGCGGTCCCACAGGGGGCTCACAGTCTTCATCCCCATTTGACAGATGAGGGAACTGAGGCCCAGAGAATAGTAATAACAATGGTAATGGCATTTGTTAAGTGCTTATTAAGTGCCAATCACCGTCCTAAGCGCTGGGGAGGTTACATTTGACATTTACATTTGACAGACGAGGGAACTGAGGCCCGGAGAATAATAATAATGATGGCCGATATTAAGCGCTTACTATGTGCAAAGCACCGTTCTAAGCGCTGGGGTGGTTACAAGGTGATGAGGTGGTCCCACAGGCGGCTCACAGTCTTCATCCCCATTTCACAGATGAGGGAACTGAGGCCCAGAGAATAATAATAATAATAATAATGGCATTTGTTAAGCGCTTACTAAGTGCCAAGCACCGTTCTAAGCGCTGGGGAGGTTACAGGATGATCAGGTGGTCCCACAGGGGGCTCACAGTCTCCATCCCCATTTGACAGATCAATCAATCAATTGTATTTATTGAGCGCTTACTGTATACAGAGCACCGTACTAAGCGCTTGGGAAGTACAAGTTGGGAACATAGAGACATGGTCCCTACCCAACAGTGGGCTCACAGTCTAGAAGGGGGAGACAGAGAACAAAACCAAATGTATTAAAATAAAATAAATAGAATAGATATGTACAAGTAAAATAGAGTAATAAATATGTGCAAACATATATACATATATACAGGTGCTGTGGGGAAGGGAAGGAGGTAAGATGCGGGGGATGGAGAAGGGGATGAGGGGGAGAGGAAGGAAGGGGCTCAGTCTGGGAAGGCCTCCTGGAGGAGGTGAGCTCTCAATAGGGCCTTGAAGGGAGGAAGAGAGCGAGCTTGGCGGGTGGGCAGAGGGATTGGGGGCATTCCAGGCCCGGGGGAGGACGTGGGCCGGGGGTCGATGGCGGGACGGGCGAGAACGAGGCCCGGGGAGAAGGTTAGCGGTGGCAGAGGAGCGGAGGGTGCGGGCTGGGCTGGAGAAGGACAGAAGGGAGGGCAGATGAGGGAACTGAGGCCCAGAGATTATTAATAATATTAATAATAATGGCATTTGTTAAGCACTTACTATGAGCAAAGCACCATTCTAAGCGCTGGGGAGGTTACAAGGTGATGAGGTGGTCCCACAGGGGGGCTCACAATCTTCATCTCCGTTTGACAGATGAGGGAACTGAGGCCCAGAGAATAATAATAATAATGATAATGGCATTTGTTAAGCGCTTACTAAGTGCCAAGCACCGTCCTAAGCGCTGGGGAGGTTACAAGGTGATGAGGTGGTCCCACGGGGGGGCTCACAGTCTTCACCCCCGTTTCACAGATGAGGGAACTGAGGCCCAGAGATTAATAATAATGGCATTTGTTAAGCGCTTACTAAATGCCAAGCACTGTCCTAAGCACTGGGGAGGTTACAAGGTGATCAGGTGGTCCCACAGGGGGTCCACAGTCATCATCATCATCATCATCAATCGTATTTATTGAGCGCTTACTATGTGCAGAGCACTGTACTAAGCGCTTGGGAAGTACAAATTGGCAACAAATAGAGACAGTCCCTACCCGACAGTGGGCTCACAGTCTAAAAGGGGGAGACAGAGAACAAAACCAAGCATACTAACAAAATAAAATAAATGGAATAGATACGTACAAATAAAATAAATAAATAAATAGAGTAAAAAATCTGTACAAACATATATACATATATACAGGTGCTGTGGGGAAGGGAAGGAGGTAAGATGAGGGGGATGAGGGGGAGAGGAAGGAAGGGGCTCAGTCTGGGAAGGCCTCCTGGAGGAGGTGAGCTCTCAGCAGGGCCTTGAAGGGAGGAAGAGAGCGAGCGCGGCGGATGGGCAGAGGGATTAGGGGCATTCCAGGCCCAGGGGATGACGTGGGCCGGGGGTCGATGGCGGGACAGGTGAGAGCGAGGTACGGTGAGGAGATCAGCGGTGGAGGAGCGGAGGGTGCGGGCTGGGCAGGAGAAGGAGAGAAGGGAGGGGAGGTAGGAGGGGGCGAGGGGATGGACAGCCTTGAAGCCCAGGGTGAAGAGTTTCTGCCTGATCTTCAGTCTTCATCCCCATTTGACAGATGAGGGAACTGAGGCCCAGAGAATAATAATAATAATGATAATGGCATTTGCTAAGCACTTACTAAGTGCCCAGCACTGTTCTAAGCACTGGGGAGGTTACAAGGTGATCAGGTGGGCCCACAGAGGGCTCACAATCTTCACCCCCATTTGACAGATGAGGGAACTGAGGCCCAGAGAAGTGAAGTGACTTGTCCAATAATAATAGTAATGGCATTTATTAAGCGCTTGCTGTGTGCCAAGCACCGTTCTAAGCGCTGGGGAGGTTACAAGGTGATCAGGTGGTCCCCCCTGGGGCTCCCAGTCTTCATCCCCATTTGACAGAGGAGGGAACTGAGGCCCAGAGAAGTGAAGTGACTTGCCCAGTAATAATATTGATGGTATCTGTTAAGCGCTTACTATGTGCAAAGCACCATTCTAAGCGCTGGGGAGGTTACAAGGTGATCAGGTGGTCCCACTGGGGGCTCACAGTCTTAATCCCCATTTGACAGGTGAGGTAACTGAGGCCCAGAGAAGTGACTCGCCCAAAGTCACCCGGTTGACAATTGGCGGAGCAGGGATTTGAACCCGTGACCTCCGACTCCAAAGCCCGGGTTCTTTCCACTGAGCCACGCTGCTTCTCTAGTAATAATGATGGCATTTATTAAGCGCTTACTGTGTGCAAAGCACCGTTCTAAGCGCTGGGGAGGTTACAAGGTGATCAGGTTGTCCCACGTGGGGCTCACAGCCTTAATCCCCATTTTCCAGATGAGGTCACTGAGGCCCAGAGAAGTGAAGTGACTTGCCCAAAGTCACACAGCTGACAGTTGGCGGAGCCGGGATTTGAACCCATGACCTCTGACTCCAAAGCCCGGGCTCTTTCCACTGAGCCAGGGGTGTGGGGGTAGAGCTCAGCAGCTGTTTGGGGGAGGGGGCTAGGAAGTTTCCCCCCCTGACCCCAGGCCTCCTGTAGGCTTTTCCTGCTCCTGTGGGAGAGACAATATAATAATAATAAATGATAGCATTTATTAAGCACTTACTATGTGCAAAACACTGTTCTAAGCGCTGGGGAGGTTACAAGGTAATCAGGTTGTCCCCCGTGAGGCTCACAGTCTTCATCCCCATTTTACAGTTGAGATCACTGAGGCCCAGAGAATAATAATAATAACAATGATGGTGTTTGTTAAGCGCTTACTATGTGCCAAGCACTGTTCTAAGCGCTGGGGAAGTTACAAGGTGATCAGGTTGTCCCCCGGGGGGCTCACAGTCTTCATCCCCATTTTACAGTTGAGATCACTGAGGCCCGTGGAATAATAATAATAATAATAATAATAATGATGGTGTTTGTTAAGCGCTTACTATGTGCCAAGCACTGTTCTAAGCTCTGGGGGGGAGACAAGGTGATCAGGTTGTCCCAGTTGTGCCAGGTGGGGGGAAGGAGGGAATTGTACTTGTACTTCCCAAGCGCTTAGTCCAGTGCTCTGCACACAGTAAGCGCTCAATAAATACGATTGATGATGATGACGATGATGAGGGAATTGAGGAGGGGGCTGCTGCCGCTGGGGAGAAGCCGGCTGTGGGTTCTCTTTCCCCGCCAGCTGTCAGGGATTCGGCCCCCGGATCCGGGGCCTGTTGGGAGATGGGTCCATTATCATCATCATCATCAATCGTATTTATTGAGCGCTTACTATGTGCAGAGCACTGTACTAAGCGCTTGGGAAGTACAAATTGGCAACATCTAGAGACAGTCCCTACCCAACAGTGGGCTCACAGTCTGAAAGGGGGAGACAGAGAACAAAACCAAACATACTAACAAAATAAAATCAATAGGATAGATATGGACAAGTCAAATAAATAAATAAATAAATAAATAGAGTAGTAAATATGTACAACCATATATACATATATCCAGGTGCTGTGGGGAAGGGAAGGAGGTAAGATGGGGGGATGTAGAGGGGGATGAGGGGGAGAGGAAGGAAGGGGCTCAGTCTGGGAAGGCCTCCTGGAGGAGGTGAGCTCTCAGCAGGGCCTTGAAGGGAGGAAGAGAGCTAGCTTGGCGGATGGGCAGAGGGAGGGCATTCCAGGCCATTATCATCATCAATCGTATTTATTGAGCGCTTACTGTGTGCAGAGCACTGGACTAAGCGCTTACCCAGAAGCCTCTAGGAGGCGGGGGGAGCGCTTCAAGTGAGAGGGGCTTAGCTCTTAGGGAAGGGGCTCTGAGGCTGTGAGGGTCCCGAGTGTGTGTGTCCCCCTTCTAGACTGTGAGCCCACTGTTGGGTAGGGACCATCTCTATATGAGAAGCTGCTGTGGCTCAGTGGAAAGGGCCCGGGCTTTGGAGTCCGAGGTCATGGGTTCAAATCCCGGCTCCACCAGCTGTCAGCTGGGTGACTTTGGGCGAGCCACTTCACTTCTCTGGGCCTCAGTTCCCTCATCTGGAAAATGGGGATTAAACTTGTGAGCCCCCCGTGGGACAACCTGATCACCTTGTGAACCTCCCCAGCGCTTAGAACAGGGCTTTGCACATAGTAAGCGCTTAACAAATACCAACATTATTATTATTATTATTATTATCATTGCCCACATATTATGTTGCTTACTGTGTGCAGAGCACTGTACTAAGCGCTTGGGAAGTACAAGTTGGCAACATATAGAGACAGTCATCATCATCATCGTCAATCGTATTTATTGAGCGTTTACTATGTGCAGAGCACTGTACTAAGTGCTTGGGAAGTACAAATTGGCAACATATAGAGACAGTCATCATCATCATCGTCAATCGTATTTATTGAGCGCTTACTAGGTGCAGAGCACTGTACTAAGCGCTTGGGAAGTACAAATTGGCAACATATAGAGACGGTCCCTACCCAACAGTGGGCTCACAGTCTAAAAGAACCTTCCCCACAGCACCTGTATATATGTATATATGTTTGTACATATTTATTACCCTATTTATTTATTTATTTTACTTGTACATATCTATTCTATTTATTTTATTTTGTTAGTATGTTTGGTTCTGTTGTCCGTCTCCCCCTTCTAGACTGTGAGCCCACTGTTGGGTAGGGACCGCCTCTAGATGTTGCCAATTTGGACTTCCCAAGCACTTAGTCCAGTGCTCTGCCCATAGTAAGCGCTCAATAAATCCGATCGATGATGATGATGTTGCCACCTTGTACTCCCCAAGCGCTCAGTACAGCGCTCTGCGCACGGTAAGCGCTCAGTAAGTACGACCGATTGAGTGTGCGTGTGTCGGGGTCACGTTGTGTGTCGTCTGTGTAGACTACAAGGCGTCTGACCATTGGGTGGGTCGGTGACCCCTTTGGGGGGGGGTGGGAGGGCGGGAACCCGGAGGACCGACGACTCCATTCTTTGTTTTTCCGGTTCAAACGTGGGCACCAGGAGGGGCCGCGGAAAGCCAAGCAGCTGGCAAAGGTGGGTACGGCGCCCAGCCGAGGGGCCAAGGTGGCGGGGGGCGTGTGGCGGCGGGGACGGAGAACGGGCTCAGCCCCAGCGAGACCCCTCCCAAACCCTCCCGCTGCCTGCAGTGGGCTTATCCCCAGTAAGGGGGTTAGGTGGGAGACGGCCCGTGGGTGAGGGGAGGGCCCGGTCACCGCGGACGGTTTCGGCCTCAGGGACCCCGAGGCGAGAGGATGGCCCTCAATCAATCAATCAATCAATCGTATTTACTGAGCGCTTACTGTGTGCAGAGCACTGGACTAAGCGCTTGGGAAGTCCAAGTTGGCAACATCTAGAGACGGTCCCTACCCAACAGTGGGCTCACAGTCTAAGAGGGGGAGACAGATTCTCAATCAATCAATCGATCGATCGTATTTATTGAGCGCTTACAGTGCGCAGAGCACTGGACTAAGCGCTTGGGAAGTCCAAGTTGGCAACATCTAGAGACGGTCCCTACCCAACAGTGGGCTCACAGTCTAAGAGGGGGAGACAGATTCTCAATCGATCGATCATATTTACTGAGCGCTTACTGTGTGCAGAGCACTGGACTACGCGCTTGGGAAGTCCAAGTCGGCAACATATAGAGACAGTCCCTACCCAACAGTGGGCTCACAGTCTAAAAGGGGGAGACAGATTCTCAATCAATCAATCAGTCGATCGATCGTATTTATTGAGCGCTTACTGTGTGCAGAGCACTGGACTAAGCGCTTGGGAAGTCCAAGTTGGCAACATCTAGAGACAGTCCCTACCCAACAGTGGGCTCACAGTCTAAAAGGGGGAGACGGAGAACAAAACCAAACATACTAACAAAATAAAATAAATAGAATAGATATGGACAAGTAAAATAAATAAATAGAGTAATAAATACGTACAAGCATATATCCATATATACAGGTGCTGTGGGGACGGGAAGGAGGTAAGATGGGGGGGATGGAGAGGGGGACGAGGGGAAGAGGAAGGAAGGGGCTCAGTCAGTCAATCGTATTTATTGAGCGCTTACTGTGTGCAGAGCTCTGGACTAAGCGCTTGGGAAGTCCAAGTTGGCAACATATAGAGACGGTCCCTACCCAACAGTGGGCTCACAGTCTAAGAGGGGGAGACAGAGAACAAAACCAAACACACTAACAAAATAAAATAAATAGAATAGATATGGACAAGTCAAATAAATAAATAGAGTAATAAATATGTATAAGCATATATCCATCTATACAGGTGCTGTGGGGAAGGGAAGGAGGTAAGATGGGGGGATGGAGAGGGGGACAAGGGGAAGAGGAAGGAAGGGGCTCAGTCAGTCAATCGTATTTATTGAGCGCTTACTGTGTGCAGAGCTCTGGACTAAGCGCTTGGGAAGTACAAGGCTCAGTCTGGGAAGGCCTCCTGGAGGAGGTGAGCTCTCAGTAGGGAGAGAGCAAGCTTGGCGGATGGGCAGAGGGAGGGCATTCCAGGCCCGGGGGGTTAAGGCTGTGAGCCCTCCGTGGGCCAACCTGATCACCTTGTCACCTCCCCAGTGCTTAGAACAGTGCTTTGCACATAGTAAGCGCTTAGTAAACGCTATCATTATTAGGATGATGACACTGCCCGCCCGCCCTCCCCCGCCCTCCTTCTCGGAGGCGGGACTGAGGCTGGGGCAGGTGGACCCCGCTGGGGACGGTGAGGAGGGGGCTCTGGGCTGGAAGGAATTAATCAATCAATCAATCGTATTTATTGAGCGCTTACTGTGTGCAGAGCACTGGACTAAGCGCTTGGGAAGTACAAGCTGGCAACATATAGAGACGGTCCCTACCCAACAGTGGGCTCACAGGCCAAAAAATCGTGCTGGCCCTGCCACGCCGCCGGCCTGGGGATCCTGGGCCTAGTCGCTGCCCGCTTAATAATAATAATAATAATAATAATGACATTTGTTAAGCACTTCCTATGTGCAAAGCGCTGGGGGGATGCAAGATGATTAGGTTGTCCCACATGGGGCTCCCAATCTTAATCAGGGAAGCAGCGTGGCTCAATGGAAAGAGCCCGGGCTTTGGAGTCAGAGGTCAGGGGTTCAAATCCCGGCTCCGCCAATTGTCAGCTGGGTGACTTTGGGCAAGCCACTTCACTTCTCTGGGCCTCAGTGACCTCATCTGGAAAATGGGGATTAAGCCTGTGAGCCCCCCGTGGGACAACCTGATCACCTTGTTCATTCATTCATCCGTCCATTCCTTCCTTCATTCATTCATTCCTTCCTTCCCCCCTCTAGGCTGTGAGCCCGCTGTTGGGTAGGGACCGTCTCTATGTGTTGCCAACTTGTACTTCCCAAGCGCTCAGTCCAGTGCTCTGCACACAGTAAGCGCTCAATAAGTACGATTGAATGAATGAATGAATGAATGTAACCTCCCCAGTGCCTAGAACAGTGCTTTGCACGTAGTAAGCGCTTAATAAATGCCATCATGAATTCCCACTTTACAGATGAGGTCACTGAGGCACAGAGAAGGGAAGTCACCCAGCTGACAAGCGTCGGGGCAGGGATTAGAACCCATGACCTCTGACTCCCAAGCCCGGGCTCTTTCCACTGAGCCACACTGCTTTATTGGAGGGGCCTGCCCACATGAGCCCACTGTTGGGTAGGGACTGTCTCTATATGTTGCCAATCTGTACTTCCCAAGCGCTTAGTACAGTGCTCTGCACACAGGAAGCGCTCAATAAATACGATTGATGATGATGGAAACCGGGACGGGGGAAGCGGAACCAGGCTGGACCACGGGGCCTCGGCTTCCCTTCCCCGCTGGGAAGTTGAGCAGTGTGGCCTGGGGGACCGAGTCCGGGCTCGGGAGTCAGAAGGGCCTGGGTTCTAATCCCGGCTCCACCCCTTGTCCGGCGGGTGACCCTGGGCAGGTCGCCTCGTCTCCTCTGGGCCTCAGTTCCCCCATCTGTAAAAGGGGGATGAAGAGCGGGAGCCGCACGTGGGGCAGGGACTGGGTCCCACCCGATGAACTCGGATCTATCCCGGCGCTTCGGACGGTGCCCGGCGCCTAGTGAGCGCTTAACAAATCATCATCAGTCGTGTTTATTGAGCGCTTACTATGTGCAGAGCACTGGACTAAACAAATGCCATTAAACAACAGCAAAGGCCAACACCGCGGCCCCAAAGCCTGGGGGGACGGGGGGGACAGGGGGGCCAAACAGCAGGCCGGGGGGTGAGGCGAGCTGTCACTCTCCCCCGCTCTGGCGAGGGGCAGCGGGCCCGGGCGTCGGTCCCGCCGTCGACCCCCGGCCCACGTCCTCCCCCGGGCCTCAGGGTGCCCCCAATCCCTCTGCCCCTCCGCCAAGCTCGCTCTCTTCCTCCCTTCAAGGCCCTGCTGAGCGCTCACCTCCTCCAGGAGGCCTTCCCAGACTGAGCCCCTTCCCTCCTCTCCCCCTCGTCCCCCTCTCCATCCCCCCATCTTACCTCCTTCCCTTCCCCACAGCACCTGTGTATATGTATATATGGTTGTACATATTTATTACTCTATTTATTTTACTTGTCCATTTCTATCCTATTTATTTTATTTTGTTGGTATGTTTGGTTCTGTTCTCTGTCCCCCCCTTTTAGACTGTGAGCCCACCGTTGGGTAGGGACTGTCTCTACGTGTTGCCAATTTGTACTTCCCAAGCGCTTAGTCCAGTGCTCTGCACATAGTAAGCGCTCAATAAATACGATTGATTGATTGATTGATTGGCGGGGGACCGACGCCTCCATCCCCGCAGCCCACCGGAGCCGACGGGGACCGAGCGCGGGAGCCCCCCGGCCTGACCCGGCTCCGGCCCCGACCCGGCGGGGATGGCGACGGCGGCGGCGGCCGGGCGCAAGCGGCGGGCCGGGCAGGCGTGGCCGGAGGAGCAGGGCGAGCGGGAGCACGGGCTGTACAGCCTGCACCGCATGTTCGACATCGTGGGCGCCCACCTGACCCACCGCGACGTGCGCGTCCTGTCCTTCCTCTTCGTCGACGTCATCGACGACCACGAGCGCGGCCTGATCCGCAGCGGCCGGGACTTCCTGCTGGCGCTGGAGCGCCAGGGCCGCTGCGACGAGACCAACTTCCGCCAGGTCCTGCAGCTGCTGCGCATCATCACGCGCCACGACCTGCTGCCCTACGTCACCCTCAGGAGGCGGCGGGCAGGTAACCGGGGGGCGGTGGGGGGCCGGGGGTCCGCGGCCCGCGGCGGCGGTGGGGCGGGACGGACCGGTGCCGCATCGCGCCCCCCCCCTTCCTCCTCCCCGCAGTGTGCCCTGACCTCGTGGACAAGTACTTAGAGGAGACGTCCATCCGCTACGTCACCCCCCGGGCCCAGAGCAGCCCGGAGCCCGGGCCCCCCCAGCCCCCCAAATCAGGTGAGCCCACCCTTAATCGTAATAATCGTGATGGTACTCGTTAAGCGCCTGCTCTGTGCCAAGCGCTGGGGTAGATGTGAGGTGATGGGGTTGTCCCCCGTGGGGCTCCCAGTCTTCGTCCTCATTTTGCAGATGAGGTCACTGAATAATGATGGTACTCGTTAAGCGCCTACTCTGTGCCAAGCGCTGGGGTAGATGCAGGGTGATCGGGTTGTCCCCCGTGGGGCTCCCAGTCTTCGTCCCCATTTTGCAGATGAGGTCACTGAGGCCCAGAGAAGCTGTGACTTGCCCAAGGTCACGCAGCTGGCAAGTGGCAGAGCTGGGATCTGAACCCACCATCTCTGGCTCCCAGTCTTCACCCCCATTGTGCAGATGAGGTCACTGAGGCCCAGAGAAGCTGCGACTTGGCCAGAGTCATGCCGCTGGCAAGTGGCAGAGCTGGGATCTGAACCCACGATCTCTGGCTCCCAGTCTTCACCCCCATTGTGCAGATGAGGTCACTGAGGCGCAGAGAAGCTGTGACTTGCCCAGGGTCACGCAGCTGGCGAGTGGCAGAGCTGGGATCTGAACCCACGATCTCTGGCTCCCAGTCTTCACCCCCATTGTGCAGAGGAGGTCACTGAGGCCCAGAGAAGCTGTGACTTGCCCAGGGTCACGCAGCTGGCGAGTGGCAGAGCTGGGATTTGAATAATAATAATAATAATGGCATTTATTAAGCACTTACTATGTGCAAAGCACTGTTCTAAGCGCTGGGGAGGTTAGAAGGTTGCCCCATGTGGGGCTCACAGTCTTAATCCCCATTTTGCAGATGAGGTAACTGAGGCCCAGAGAAGTGAAGTGACTTGCCCAAAGTCACACAGCTGACAGTTGGCGGAGCCGGGATTTGAACCCCTGACCTCTGACTCCAAACCCCGGGCTCTTTCCACTGAGCCACGCTGCTTCCCCTGTAAATGAACCCACGATCTCTGGCTCCCAGTCTTCATCCCCATTGTGCAGATGAGGTCACTGAGGCCCAGAGAAGCTGTGACTTGCCCAAAGTCATGCAGCTGGCAAGTGGCAGAGCCGGGATCTGAACCCACAATCTCTGGCGCCCAGTCTTCACCCCCATTGTGCAGATGAGGTCACTGAGGCCCAGAGAAGCTGTGACTTGCCCAAGGTCACGCAGCTGGCAAGTGGCAGAGCTGGGATCTGAACCCACCATCTCTGGCTCCCAGTCTTCACCCCCATTGTGCAGATGAGGCCACTGAGGCCCAGAGAAGCTGTGACTTGCCCAAGGTCACGCAGCTGGCAAGTGGCAGAGCTGGGATCTGAACCCACCATCTCTGGCTCCCAGTCTTCACCCCCATTGTGCAGAGGAGGTCCCTGAGGCCCAGAGAAGCTGTGACTTGCCCAGAGTCACGCGGCAGAGCTGGGCTCTGAACCCACGATCTCTGGCGCCCAGTCTTCACCCCCATTTTGCAGATGAGGTCACTGAGGCCCAGAGAAGCCGTGACTTGCCCAAAGTCACGCAGCTGGCGAGTGGCAGAGCCGGGATCTGAACCCACGATCTCCGACTTCAAAGCCCGCGCTCTTTCCCCCGGGCCACGAGCGGACCCCCGCGACGGGGCCGCTCCCTCCCGGCCTGACGGTCCCCCCTCTCCGTCTCTGTCCGCCCCCTCTCCCCCCCCCCCGCCCCGCCAGTGCCTCCCCACTACCCCGTGGTCTGCTGCTCCCCCACGGGCCCCCAGATGTGCGCCAAGCGGCCGGCCCGGGCCAGAGCCGCCCTCGGGAGCCAGCGGCGACGCCGGAAGGCTGTGACCCCCGACCCCAAGGAGAAGCAGACGTGCGGTGAGAGAGAGGGCTGGGGCGGGGACCCCTAACTCCCCTCCATCCCCCGGCCGGAGAGGCGGCTCCGTCCCCGCGAGGCGCTCAGTACGTCCTCTTGAGCGACTGTATTAGAGGGACCCGTCTGAGGTCCCCGGCAGCAAGGTCAGTCCCCGCCCGGCCCCATCAGGGCGGCCCGCCATCCCTAGAAATCGGACTGCGGGCGTGGCGGGGCAGAGGGCAGAGTCCCCATCTCTCTCACCTGCCTCCTCCCTGAACGACGGGGTGCGGCTGAATAGCATCAATCATACTGATGAATAGCAATCCCCTGCCTCTTCCCCGCTTTCTAGACGTCGGGTCTCGTCATCATCATCAATCGTATTTATTCATCATCATCATCATCATCAATCGTATTTATTGAGCGCTATGTGCAGAGCACTGGACTCCTCCAGGAGGCCTTCCCAGCCTGAGCCCCTTCCTTCCTCTCCCCCTCGTCCCCCTCTCCATCCCCCCCATCTTACCTCCTTCCCTTCCCCACAGCACCTGTATATATGGATGTACATATTTATTACTCTATTTATTTTGCTTGTACATTTCTATCCTATTTATTTTATTTTGTTGGTATGATTCGTTTTGTTCTCTGTCTCCCCCTTTTAGACTGTGAGCCCACTGTTGGGTAGGGACTGTCTCTATGTGTTGCCAATTTGTACTTCCCAAGCGCTTAGTACAGTGCTCTGCACATAGTAAGCACTCAATAAATCATCATCATCAATCGTATTTATTGAGCGCTTACTATGAGTTGTTATTGAGGAATTGTTATTGAGGAATAAATACGATTGATTGATTGATTGATTGATTGGACTAAGCGCTTGGGAAGTACAAATTGGCAACAGATAGAGACAGTCCCTACCCAACAGTGGGCTCACAGTCTAAAAGGGGGAGACAGAGAACAAAACCAAACATACTAACAAAATAAAATAAATAGAATAGATATGTACAAATAAATTAAATAAATAGAGTAAAAAAATATGTACAAACATATATACAGGAAACACTGTTCTAAGCGCTGGGGGATACAAGGTGATGAGGTTGTCCCACGTAGGGCTCACAGTTTTAATCCCCATTTTACAGACGAGGGAACTGAGGCCCAGAGAAGTGGCTTGCCCAGGGTCACACAGCTGACAAGTGGCAGAGCTGGGATTCGAACCCATGACCTCTGACTCCCAAGCCCGGGCTCTTTCCACTGGGCCACGCTGCTTCTCTATGCCAAGCTCAAAAGGGGTATGCTTGTACATATTTATTACTCTATTTTACTTGTACAAATCTATTCTATTTCTTTTATTTTGTTAGTACGTTTGGTTCTGTTCTCCATCTCCCCCTTTGAGACCGTGAGCCCACTGGTGGGTACGGACCGTCTCTAGATGTTGCCAACTTGGACTTCCCAAGCGCTTAGTCCAGTGCTCTGCACACAGTAAGCGCTCAATAAATACGATTGATTGATTTGTACATATTTATTACTCTATTTTACTTGTCCATATCTATTCTATTTGTTTTATTTTGTTAGTATGTTTGGTTCTGTTCTCTGTCTCCCCCTTTGAGACTGTGAGCCCGCCGGTGGGTAGGGACCGTCTCTAGATGTTGCCAACTTGGACTTCCCAAGCGCTTAGTCCAGTGCTGTGCACACAGTAAGCGCTCAATAAATACGATTGATTGATTGATTTGTACACATTTATTACTCTATTTTACTTGTCCGTATCTATTCTATTTGTTTTATTTTGTTAGTACGTTTGGTTCTGTTCTCTGTCTCCCCCTTTGAGACTGTGAGCCCACTGGTGGGTAGGGACCGTCTCTAGATGTTGCCAACTTGGACTTCCCAAGCGCTTAGTCCGGTGCTCTCAGTAAGCGCTCAATAAATACGATTGCTGATGATGATGATGGGGGTGGCCGAATCCCGACGCCCGGCCCCCGGCTCTCTCTCCCCTCCTCCTCCCCCCAAGACGTCAGGTCACGGGTGCGGGCCGAGCGGAGATCCCGTAGCTCTTCCCCACCTTCTAGACGTCAGGCTGCGGGCGTGACTGAGTAGTGGCCACCGGGCCGCCCCGTCCCCATGAGACCTCAGGCTGCGGGCACAGGGCGAGCAGAGATCCCCGTCTCTATACGTTGCCAACTTGTCCTTCCCAAGCGCTTAGTACAGTGCTCTGCACACAGCGAGCGCTCAATAAATGCGATTGGTGACGACGACGACGATCCCAAGGGCGAGAAGAGATCCCCGTCTCTATACGTTGCCAACTTGTCCTTCCCAAGCGCTTAGTACAGTGCTCTGCACACAGCGAGCGCTCAATAAATGCGATTGATGATGACGATCCCACGACCCTTCCCCACCGGCTCGGCCGCGGGCCGACGTCCGATCCCCTTCCCCGCCGCGCGGGCCGAGTTCGAATCCCCCGGGCCCCCTCCCTGTCTCCGCAGACATCAGGCTGCGGGTGCGGGCCGAGTACTGCCAGCACGAGTCGGCGCTGCAGGGCAACGTCTTCTCCAACAAGCAGGAGCCCCTGGAGCGCCAGTTCGAGCGCTTCAACCAGGCCAACACCATCCTCAAGTCGCGGGACCTCGGCTCCATCATCTGCGACATCAAGTTCTCAGAGCTCACCTACCTCGACGCCTTCTGGCGCGACTACATCAACGGCTCGCTGCTGGAGGCCCTCAAGGGGGTCTTCATCACGGACTCGCTGAAGCAGGCCGTGGGCCACGAGGCCATCAAGCTGCTGGTCAACGTGGACGAGGAGGACTACGAGCTGGGCCGCCAGAAACTGCTGAGGAACTTGATGCTGCAGGCGCTGCCCTGACCCGCCGGCCCGGCGCCCGCACACTGTGCCGGCGGGGGGCTGCCGCGGCCCCCGCTCGGATTTCCGTTTTTCGTTCCGGTTTTTTGGGTTTTTTTTTCGGTGAAAAGGGGAGGAAGCCGACGGCCCCTCCCGCCCCGGGGAGCGCCTCCGGTCCGTCTCTCCCGGGACGGCGGCCGGATGGGGACCGGTCGCGGGGAAGGGGCCGGCGGGGGCTGCCGACGACGGTTCCCGGGGGGCCAGCGGACCCTGGACCGGGGTGCTGAGGTGGCCGCTTAATCCCTCCACGTAGGGGGGGGAGTTCAGGAAGGAGAGAAGGAAAGGGGGCCGGGGCGGGCAGTCCGAGCCCTCCCCCGGCCGGTCCGGCGGTCCCGGCCTCTCCCCGGCCCCGGAAGGAGGAGACACCCAGCCGCCGCCGCCGCCACTCCGGACTCTGTATTTTTCACAGCGGGGCGCCCCGTCCCCCCAACAACTCCGCCCGCGCCCCTCCACCCCCGAGCCCCGTGTAGCTTCGGTTTTTCTCGAAATAAAGAGCGACTGCATCCGGGTCCCGACTGGCTCCGGCGGGGGCGGATCAGAGGGCCGGGTCGCCGGCCAGGCGGCCGCCCAGGGCCCGGCCCGGGTGGCCGTAGAGGTCGGGCCGGCGGTGCCGGAAGACGGGGATCTGGCGGCGGACGTGGCGCAGGTGGTCCAGGTCGACGGGCGCCAGGAGGAGGCCGGGCCCCTCGGGCCCCCGGGCCACCACGGTCCCCCAGGGGTCCACCACCAGGCTGTGGCCGTAGCTGCTGCGCCGGCCGTGGTGCCGCCCGCACTGGGCCGCCGCCACCACGTAGCACTGCGTCTCGATGGCCCGGGCCCGGAGCAGGACCTGCACGGGGCGGCGGGGCGGGGGGGACGCGCCGTGAGCCCGGACCGCCGAGGGGACCGGGACGGGGGGCGAGGGCGAGGGGGGCTCACCTCCCAGTGGGCCGGGCCCGTGATGCAGCCGAAGGCCGAGGGGAAGGTGAGGATCTCGGCTCCCGCCTGCGCCAGCGCCAAGGAGAGCTCCGGGAAGCGCAGGTCGTAGCAGATGGCTAGGCCCAGCTGGGCGGGCGGGAGGGCCGGGGACGGCGGTGAGGAGGGGGCCCGGGGGGCGGGCCGCCATCCCGCCCGCCGGCCCCCCGGACGCCCTCACCTTGCCCACGGGCGTGCTGACGGGGGCGGCCAGCGCCGGGCCGGGCAGCGTGTGGCCGCTCTCCCGCATGGGCCCCTGCCCCGGCAGCTCCACGTCGCACAGGTGAGTCTTCCTGTACGTGGCCACCACGCTGCCTGGCGAGGGGAGGTGGGGGTTGGCACGGGGTGGGGGGCGAGGCGGGGGACGGGGGGCGGCTGGGGTTTCGGGAAGCGGGGGGCCGGGGCGTCACCGTGGCTGTCCAGCAGCACGTGGCAGTTGTAGATCCGCGGGGTGGTCTCCCAGTCCGGTCCGCGCTCGTGGAATCCGCCCAGGGACAGCCAGACGCCGCACTCCCTGGGGGGACGGGGGGAGACGGCCCCCCCTGGGAGGTGGGCACCGCGGCGGGGGGCGGCCCCCCTCCCCGCGGAGGCCCGCCCCCCGCCCCGCGCTACCTGGCCAGCCGGCTGTAGCGGCCCACGAGGTCCCCGGCCAGCGGCTCGGCCAGCCGCAGCGTCTCGGCGGGGTCGCGGGCGATGAAGTCGAAGGCCTCGGGCAGGCAGGCCAGCACGGCGCCGCCCGCCGCCGCCTCCCGCACCAGCCCGGCGCAGCCCGCGAAGCTCTGCTCCTTGTCCGGCGTCGAGGTGACCTGGCACACGGCCACCAGCGGAGGCCCGGGGCCCGGCGGCGGCCGCGGCGACGACATGGCCGGCGACCTGGAGGCGGGAAAGTCGAGGGCGGGCGGGGGGGAGACGGGCTCGGGGTCGCCCCCGTCCCACCGAGTCTCTACCCCGGGACGGGTCCCCGCTGCCCGTAGCCCAGGGGGCCTCCCCCAACGGCCCCCGCACCCCATCTTGGCTCAGTGGCGAAGGGCCCGGGCTTTGGAGTCCAAGGTCATGCCAACTTGTACTTCCCAAGCGCTTAGTCCGGTGCTCTGCGCACAGTAAGCGCTCGATAGACACGATTGATGATGACGATGATTTCCGCCAACTGCCACCCGTGTGACTTTGCGCGAGTCACTTCACTTCCATTCATTCAACCGTATTTATCGAGCGCTTGCTGTGTGCAGAGCACTGGACTAAGCGCTTGGGAAGTGCAAGTTCTCCCAACCTCAGTTCGCTCATCTGGAAAATGGGGATGAATAATAATAATGATGGCACTCGTTAAGCGCTTACTATGGGCAAAGCACTGTTCTTAAGCGCTGGGGAGGATACAAGGTGATCAGGTTGTCCCACGGGGGGCCCCCAGTCTTCATCCCCATTTTGCAGATGAGGTCACTGGGGCCCGGAGAAGGGAAGTGACTCGCCCAAGGTCACACGGCTAATTGGCGAAGCCGGGACTTGAACCCACGACCTCCGACTCCCAAGCCCGTGCTCTTTCCCCGAGCCCCCGGAGAAGCAGCGTGGCTCAGTGGAAAGAGCCCAGGCTTCGGAGTCGGAGGCCGTGGGTTCAAATCCCGGCTCCCCCCTTTGTCAGCTGGGTGACCGGGCGAGTCACTTCACTTCCATGGGCCTCAGTTCCCTCATCTGTAAAATGGGGATGAAGACTGTGAGCCCCCCCCCCGTGGGACCACCCGATCACCTTGTAACCTCCCCAATCAATCAATCGTATTCCTTGAGCGCTTCCTGTGTGCAGAGCACTGGACTGAGCGCTTGGGAAGGCCAAGATGGCAACACATAGAGACTGTCCCTACCCAACAGCGGGCTCACGGTCTAGAAGACGGTGCTTCGCACATAGTAAGCGCTTACTCCATGCTCTCATTATTAGACTGTGAGCCCGCTGTTGGGTAGGGACTGTCTCTAGATGGTGCCAACTTGGACTTCCCAAGCGCTTAGTCCAGTGCTCTGCACATAGTAAGCGCTCAATCAATACGATTGATGATGACTGTTGTGACCTTGTAACCTCCCCAGCGCCCAGAACGGCCGTCGGTGTGGTTCTTCTTCTTCTCCTGATTGTTACCTAGGCAGGGCCGCCCGGCTTGGGGATGGGGGCAGCAGGCGGGCGAGGAGCTGGGGGGTCCGGCGGGCGGGGCCCAGCCTGGGGAAAAGGCCGGATCAGGGGGGTCCTGCCCGGGGACCCCCTAAAAGACAGACACACAGACAGACCCCCTCTCTCCCTCCCTCCCTCCCTCCCTCCCCAGCTGTGCCCCCCTCTCCCCCGGCCTCCCTCCCTCCCTCCCTCCGTCGGTCGGTGGGTCCGACGATGCCCCCTGCCCTCCCACCACGTGACGGGGGGCGGGGCGGGGCTGGGCTGGGCCCCCCTACATAGAGCCTGGGTCCGCGTTTGGGCAGGCGGGCAGCGGCCGGAAGGGCTCCTGCCCGCAACCAAGATGGCGGGCACCCCGCCGGAAGTGACGTCCAGAGGCGGGCGTTGGGCCGGAAGGGAGGGGAGGGAGGCGTCCGAGGGTGCCCTCTGCCCCCTCCACCGCGTGACGGGGGTCGGGGGGCGGGGAGGGGCCCCCTACGTGGAGGCTGGGTCCGCGTTTGGGCGGGCGGGAAGGGCGCCTGCCCGCAACCAAGATGGCGGGCACCCCGCCGGAAGTGACGTCCGAGAGGCGGGCGTTGGGAGGGGAGGGCGATGTCCGATGGTGCCCTCTGCCCCTCCACCACGTGACGGGGGGGCGGGGAGGAGCCCCCTACATGGAGCCTGGGTCCGCGTTTGGGCGGGCGGGAAGGGCGCCTGCCCGCAACCAAGATGGCGGACACCCCGCCGGAAGTGACGTCCGAGAGGCGGGCGTTGGGCCGGAAGGGAGGTGTCCGATGCCCTCTGCCCCTCCACCACGTGACGGGAGGCGGGGAGGGGCCCCCTACATGGAGCTTGGGTCCGCGTTTGGGCGGGCGGGAAGGGCGCCTGCCCGAAACCAAGATGGCGGGCACCCCGCCGGAAGTGACGACAGAGAGGCGGGCGTTGGGCCGGAAGGGAGGGGCGGGAGGTGTCCGATGGAGGCCTTCCCAGACTGAGACCCTTCCTTCCTCTCCCCCTCTCCATCCCCCCATCTTGTCTCCTTCCCTTCCCCACAGCACCTGTATATATGTATATGCGTTTGTACGTATTTATTACTCTATTTATTTATTTTACTTGTACATATCTATTCTATTTATTTTATTTTGTTAGTATGTTTGGTTTTGTTCTCCGTCTCCCCCTTCTAGACTGTGAGCCCACTGTTGGGTAGGGACCGTCTCTAGATGTTGCCGACTTGGACTTCCCAAGCGCTTAGTCCAGTGCTCTGCACACAGGAAGCGCTCAATAAATACGATTGATTGATTGATGCCCCCTGCCCCTCCACCACGTGACGGAGGGCGGGGGGCTGGGAGGGGCCCCCTACATGGCGCCTCCTGGGTCCGCGTTTGGGCGGGAGGGCTCCTGCCCCCAACCAAGATGGCCGCCCCTCCCCTCAACGGAAGCGCCCGCAACCAAGATGGCGCCCCGCCGCCAGGGCGGAGACCCGACCGGAAGTGACGTCCGAGAGGCGGGCGTTGGGCCGGAGGGGAGGGGAGGAAGATGGCGGACGGGAGCGGGCGGAGCGGCAAGAACGGCGGTGGCGGAGGGGGAGGGGGCGGAGGCGGCCCCGGCAAGGGGTCCGTGTCGGCCGAGCAGGTGAGCGGGGCGCGCTCACGTGGGGGCCCCAGGCTCCTCCCCCGCCCGGCGGCGGGAAAGGGCGGGGCCTCGGGACGAGGGGCGGGACCAGAGCCAAGAGGAGGGGGCAGGGGGCGGTGGGGTCTGTGGGCCTGTGCAAGGGGGAGGGGCCTGGTCGAAGGGGCGGGGCCCAGGGGGACTGGGCCTGCGCGGTGGGCGGGGCCGGGGCAAGGGGGAAATGGGCCTGCGCGGTGGGCAGGGCAGGGGCAAGGGGGAATGGGCCTGCGCGGTGGGCGGGGCCTGGTGCAAGGGGCGGGGCTGAGTAAAAGGGCGGGGCAAGGGGAAATAGGCATGCGCAGTTGGCGGGCCAGAGCGAATGGGCGGGGCCAGAGCAAGGGGAAATGGACATGAGCGGGGCCAGAGCAAGGGGGCGTGGCAGTGGTGGGCCTGCGCGGTGGGCGGGGTCAGAGCAAGGGGCAATGGGCATGCGCGGCGGGCCGGGCCGCAGCACGGGGGAATGGGTCATGTGGGGGAGGGGGAGGGTTCTGAGCAAGGGGGCGTGGTCGGGGGTGAGCGTGCGCGGTGGGCGGGGTCTGAGTAAGGGGGCGGGGCCAGGACAAGGGGGAATGGGCATGCGCGGTGGGCCGGGTCTGAGCCAGGGGGCGGGGCCAGGATAAGGGAGTGGACGTGTGCGGTGGGCGGGGCCACAACAAGGAGGCGGGGCCGGAGGGGAGCAAGGACAGAGAAGAGAATAATAATAATAATAATAATGTTGATGGCATTTGTTAAGCTCTTATTATGTGGAAAGGCCCTACTGAGAGCTCACCTCCTCCAGGAGGCCTTCCCAGACTGAGCCCCCTCCTTCCTCTCCCCCTCGTCCCCGTCTCCATCCCCCGCATCTTACCCCCTTCCCTTCCCCACAGCAACTGGATATATGTATATATGTTTGTACAGATTTATTACTCTATTTATTGATTTTACTTGTACATATCTAGTCTATTTCATTCATTCATTCAGTTGTATTTACTGAGCGCTTATTGTGTGCAGAGCACTGGACTAAGCGCTTGGGAAGTACAAGTTGGCAACATGTAGAGCCGGTCCCTACCCAACAGTGGGCTCACAGTCTGGAAGGGGGTGACAGAGAACAAAACCAAAGATACTAACAAAATAAAAGAAATAGAATAAATATGTACAAGTAGAATAAATAAATAGAGTAATAAATACACAAACATATATACAGGTGCTGTGGGGAGGGGAAGGAGGTAAGGATGGGGGGAGGGGGAACATTCATTCACTCATTTATTGATTTTATTTTGTTAATATGTTTGGTTTTGTTCTCTGTCTCCCCCTTCTAGACTGTGAGCCCACTGTTGGGTAGGGACCGTCTCTAGATGTTGCCAACTTGTACTTCCCAAGTGCTTAGTCCAGTGCTCTGCCCACAGTAAGCGCTCAATAAATACGATTGATTGATTGATTGGAAAGCACTGTTCTCAGCGCTGGGGGGGGTTCCAAGGTCATCAGGTCGTCCCACGTGGGGCTCACAGTCTTAGTCCCCGTTTGATAGAGGAGGGAACTGAGGCTCAGAGAAGTCAATAAATGCCATTAAAAAAAAAAGTGTCCTGCCCAAGGTCACACAGCAGGCAGGTGGCAGAGCTGGAATGGGAACCCACGACCTCTGATCCCTAAGCCCGGGCTGTTTCCACTAATAATAATATTGATGGCATTTATTAAGCGCTTACTATGTGCCAAGCACTGTTCTAAGCGCTGGGGAGGTTACCAGATGAACAGGTTGTCCCACGTGGGGCTCACAGTTTTAATTCCCATTTTACAGATGAGGGAACTGAGGCCCAGAGAAGTGAAGTGACTTGCCCAAAGTCACACAGCTGACAAGCGGCAGAGCTGGGATTTGAACCCACGACCTCTGACTCCAAAGCCCACACTGCTTGCCAATAATAATAATGATAGTATTTGTTAAGCGCTTACTCTGTGCCAAGCACTGTTCTAAGCAGTAGGGCAGACAAAGTAATCAGGTTGTCCCACGTGGGGCTCACAGCCTTCACCCCCTTTTACAGATGAGGTACTAATAATAATGGTATTTGTTAAGCGCTTACTACGTGCCAAGCACTGTTCTAAGCACTGGGGAGGTTACAAGGTGATCAGGTTGTCCCACGTGGGGCTCACAGTTTTAATTCCCATTTTACAGATGAGGGAACTGAGGCCCAGAGAAGTGAAGTGACTTGCCCAAAGTCACACAGCTGACAAGTGGCAGAGCTGGGATTTGAACCCACAACCTCTGACTCCAAAGCCCCCACTGCTTCCCAATAATAATAATGATAGTATTAAGCGCTTACTCTCTGCTAAGCACTAGGGCAGACAAAGTAATCAGGTTGTCCTATGTGGGGCGCACAGTCTTAATCCCATTTTGCAGATGAGGGAACTGAGGCACAGAGAAGTCAGTGACTTGCCCAAGGTCACCCAGCAGACAAGTGGCCGAGCCCAGGAATAGAATCCATGACCTCCGATTCCCAAGCCCGTGCTCATCCACACTGCTTCTGTGATAACTACTGGGGTAACGGAGGGCCCAGAGAAGTGAAGTGACTCACCCAAGGTCACCCAGCAGACAAGTGGCTGAGCCCAGGAATAGAATCCATGACCTCCGATGTGGCTGAGTCCAGGAATAGAATCCATGACCTCCGATTCCCAAGCCCGTGCTCGTCCACACTGCTTCTGTGATAACTGCTGGGGTAACAGAGGGCCCAGAGAAGTGAAGTGACTCACCCAAGGTCACACAGCAGACGAGCGGCGGAGCCAGGATGAGAATTTATGACCTCTGACACCCAAGCCCGGGCTCTTTCCACGCTGCTTCCATGATAACTATTGGGGTGTGCCTTAATTGTTTATTCTGTGCAAAGCACTATAGTAGATACAAGATAATAAGAATCGTGGGATTTCTTAAGAGCTTCCTACGTGCCAGGTACTGTAGTAAGCGCTGGGGTAGATACACATTGGGTTGGATACAGTCCCTGTCCCACATGAGGTTCATAGTCTTAATCCCCTCTTTACAGGTGAGGTGACAGGCACAGAGGACAATAATAATAACGGTATTTATTAAGCGCTTACTATGTGCCAAGCACTGTTCTAAATGCTGGAGTAGATATGAAGTAGTTGGGCTCCTCTCTGTGAGGGTGTTCCTCCAGAATTAACACTTAATGTAGACGATTGAGAGTGTGATCCCCATGTGGGACAGGGACTGTATCCAACCTGATTACCGGGCGTCTATCGCAGTTTTTGACCCGCGGAAAGCGCTCACCAAATACAGTAAAACAGCAGAGCACAAAGCCCCCGTTAATTCGCCCCCAGCCTGCAGCCCACAGGAGGCTCCCGGTGAAAGTTAATTAATTAACGATGGCATTTATCAAGCGCTTACTATGTGCAAAGCACTGTTGTAAGCGCTGGGGAGTTTACAAGGTGATCAGGCTGTCCCCCGTGGGGCTCCCGGTCTTCACCCCCATTTTACAGATGAGGGAACTGAGGCCCGGAGAGGCGACTTGCCCGAAGTCACCCAGCCGGCAAGTGGCGGAGCCGGGGTTTGAACCGACGACCTCCAACCGTCTCTATAGGTTGCCAGCTTGCGCTTCCCAAGCGCTTAGTACAGTGCTGTGCACACAGTAAGCGCTCAATAAATACGATTGATTGATTGATTAATTTAGACTTTTAGACTGTGAGCCCCTTTTAGACTGTGAGCCCACTCTTTTAGACTGTGAGCCCCCTGTTGGGTAGGGACTGTCTCTATATGTTGTCAATTTGGACTTCCCAAGCGCTTAGTACAGTGCTCTGCACATAGTAAGCGCTCAATAAATACGATTGATTGATTGATTGATTGATTGACTGCAAAGCCTGGCCTCTTTCCACCGAGCCACGCTGCTTCCCCCCGAGTTGGTGGACAATCCTGCAGGTGTATCAGGTGGGCGTCTACTAGGTGGGGAGCGCTGGGCTAAGCACTCGAATTAGTCGGACGGGGGAAAATCTAGTTCTTCCGCCCCGAATTAGTCGGACGGGGGAAAATCTAGTTCTTCCGCCCCGCAGGTGGTGGCCGGATTTAACCGGCTGCGCCAGGAGCAGCGAAGCTTGGCGTCCAAGGCGGCGGAGCTGGAGATGGAGCTGAACGAACACGGGTGAGGCCGGGGGGCAAACGGACGGAGAAGAGATGTGTTCGGGGCTGGTCCTCCCCCCCCCCCCCCCCCCGGACACGCACACGCGTGTGCAAACGTCTCCCCTCCCCAGCCTGGTGATCGACACGCTTCGGGAGGTGGACGCGACCCGGAGGTGTTACCGCATGGTGGGCGGGGTCCTCGTGGAGCGGACGGTCAAGGAGGTGCTGCCCGCCCTGGAGAGCAACAAGGAGCAGGTGAGGGGCCGGGCGGGTGGGTGGGCGGGTGGGCGATGCCAGGGGGTGAGGGCGGGCGGGCGGGCGAGCCGCCCCGCTCCCCTCCCCGGCCCCCTCCTCAGATCCAGAAGATCATCGAGACGCTGAGCCAGCAGCTGCAGGCCAAGGGCCGCGAGCTGAACGACTTCCGCGAGAAACACAACATCCGACTGATGGGGGAGGACGACAAGCCGGCCGCCAAGCCCGGCGCCTCCGAAGGGGCCGGCGCCAAGACCAGCTCGGCGGGCGTCCTGGTCTCCTAGGCGACCCCGGACCCCCGTGCCCTCCCCCCCTTAGCGTGTCGTTAACTGCTCCCCGTCGCTGCTCTTGTATTATTTTTTGTTAATTAAATGGTTCGATCACGACGGCTCGGTCAGAAGCATCTGTCCCTATGTGTTGCCAACTTGTACTTCCCAAGCGCTTAGTCCAGTGCTCTGCACACAGGAAGCGCTCAATAAATACGATTGATGATGATGATGTGGGGAAAGGCCACTGGTTGGTCGGACGGACTGTAATCATAATGATGGTTTTTGTTAAGCGCTTACTATGAGCGCTTACTGTGTGCAGAGCGCTGTACTAAGCGCTTGGGAAGTCCAAGTTGGCAACGTATGGAGACGGTCCCTACCCAACAGCGGGCTCACAGTCTAGAAGGGGGAGACAGACAACGAAACATATTAACAAAATAAATAGAATAGTAAATATGTACAAGAGTACATTTGTACTTTGTGCAAAGTACTGTTCTAATCAATCAATCGTATTTATTGAGCGCTTACTGTGTGCAGAGCACTGTACTAAGCGCTTGGGAAGTACACGCAGGATACAAGGTGATCAGGTTGTCCCACGCTGGGCTCACGGTCTTAATCCCCATTTTACAGATGAGGGAACTGAGCTCCTTGTGGTCACGGAACGTGTCTATTATTATATTGTCATTATAATAACGACGGTATCTCTTAAGCGCTTACTGTGTGCCAGGCGCTGTACTAAGCACTGGGGTGGAGACGAGCAAATCGGGTTACGTACAGTCCCTGTCCCGCGTGGGGCTCACAGTGTCCACCCCCGTTTTACAGATGAGGGGTCTTTTAGACTGTGAGCCCGCTGTTGGGCAGGGACTGTCTCTATATGTTGCCAATTTGTACTTCCCAAGCGCTTAGTACAGCGCTCTGCACACAGTAAGCGCTCAATAAATACGATTGATGATGAAGTGAGGCCCAGAGAAATGAAGTGCCACCCGGCAGATGAGCGGTGGAGCGAGGATTAGAACCCATGACCTTCTAACTCCTAGGGCCGTGCCCTATCCCCTGCGCCACGCTGCTTCTCTGTTGTCCTCTCCCAAGCGCTCAGCCCAGTGTTTTGCCCGCAGAAAGCGCTCAGCAAAAAGGACTGATCGAGTTGCGGGGGAGGCGTGATTGTCCGGCCTCCTCCCGCCAGAAACAGAAGAGGCCGCGAGGCAGAGGTCAGCGACCAGGGTGGGTTTAATGAGGCGGTGGGAGGGAGGAAGGAAGGGTCCGATGGGCCCGGGGGTGGGGGGTGTCCTCCTCTCCCCTCCCTCCTCCGCGGTCACGCCGAGAGCTCCAAGGTCCAGACCTCGGGGCTGGGGGTGCGGCCGTCCTCGCCGAAGCCCCCCACCAGGTACAGCTGGTCATTCCAGAGGCAGGTGCGGTGGCCCACCCGCTTCAGCGCCCTGTCCGCGCTCGGGAAGTGGAACCAGCTCGGGGGGGACCGTCCTGGGGGGCCGGAGGGCGACGGTCAGCCGCCTGAGGGCCGGCCTGCCCCCCGACCCCCCCACCCCCGGGGCCCTCGCGGCCTCTCACGGGTGTCGTAGATGTACAGGTCATTGCAGACGGCGTCCCGGGCCCGCTCCAGGCTCTCGCCGCCGAACAGCACGGCGAAGGGGCCCACCACGGAGCACGAATGATGGCGCAGCCCCCGGGGACCCCGGCGGGACGCCCGCGCCCCGGACACCAGCCGGGACAGCCCCTCCGTCAGGCGCGGGGCGCGGGTCCGCTCCTCCTGCGGGGACGGGAAGGGGAGAGCCCACAGTCACGGGGAACCGGCCCAGCCTGCCTACCTTCTTTCCGCCCCAGAGCGTGTGGCACATAGTGAGCGCTTAACAAGTACCATCATTATCACGATAATTATCATCTACCCTTCTCACCGTGCCTCCATCTCACCCGTCTCACCGCCGAGCCCTGGCCCGCGTCCTGCCTCCTTTTACATCAATCGATCAATCAATCGTATTTATTGAGCTCTTACTGTGGGCAGAGCACTGGACTAAGCGCTTGGGAAGTCCAATCAATCAATCAATCGTATTTATTGAGCGCTTACTGTGTGCAGAGCACTGTCCAAGTTGGCAACATATAGAGACAGTCCCTACCCAACAGTGGGCTCACAGTCTAAAAGCAGACAATGACTCTCCCTCGCTTCAGGGCCTTACTGAAGGTCCGTCTCCTCTGAGAGGCCTTCCCAGATTAAGCCCCCCCTTTTCCTCCTCCTCCTCCTCATCATCAATCGTATTTATTGAGCGCTTACTGTGTGCAGAGCACTGGACTAAGCGCTTGGGAAGTACACCCACCCTTCTGCGTCACCAACTTGCTCCCTTTGCCCACCCCCGTCCCCCCACGCCGCCCAGCACTTACGTAAATACCTCTGATCTTATTAATAATAATAATGATGGCATTTATTAAGTGCTTACTATGTGCAAAGCACCGTTCTAAGCGCTGGGGAGGTTGCAAGGTGATCATGTTGTCCCACGGGGGGCTCACAGTCTTCATCCCCATGTTACAGATGAGGGAACTGAGGCCCAGAGAAGTGAAGTGACTTAATAATAACAATAATGATGGCATTTATTAAGCGCTTGCTATGTGCGAAGCAATCAATCAATCAATCAATCGTATTTATTGAGCGCTTACTATGTGCAGAGCACTGTACTAAGCGCTTGGGAAGTACAAATTGGCATCACATAGAGACAGTCCCTACCCGATAGTGGGCTCACAGTCTAAAAGGGGGAGACAGAGAACAGAACCAAACATACCAACAAAATAAAATAAGTAGGATAGAAATGTACAAGTAAAATAAATAAATAAATAAATAAACAGAGTAATAAATATGTACAACCATATATACATATATACAGGTGCTGTGGGGAGGGGAAGGCGGTAAGGCGGGGGGATGGAGAGGGGGACGAGGGGGAGAGGAAAGAAGGGGCTCAATCTGGGAAGGCCTCCTGGAGGAGGTGAGCTCTCAGCAGGGCCTTGAAGGGAGGAAGAGAGCGAGCTTGGCGGATGGGCAGAGGGATTGGGGGCATTCCAGGCCCGGGGGATGACGTGGGCCGGGGGTCGATGGCGGGACAGGCGAGAGCGAGGTACAGTGAGGAGATTAGTGGTGGAGGAGCGGAGGGTGCGGGCTGGGCAGTAGAAGGAGAGAAGGGAGGTGAGGTAGGAGGGGGCGAGGTGATGGACAGCCTTGAAGCCCAGGGTGAGGAGTTTCTGCCTGATGCGCAGATTGATCGGTAGCCATTGGAGGTTTTTGAGGAGGGGAGTGATATGTCCAGAGCGTTTCTGGACAAAGATAATCCGGGCAGCAGCATGAAGTATGGATTGAAGTGGAGAGAGACACGAGGATGGGAGATCAGAGAGAAGGCTAGTGCAGTAGTCCAGACGGGATAGGATGAGAGCTTGAATTAGCAGGGTAGCGGTTTGGATGGAGAGGAAAGGGCGGATCTTGGCAATGTTGCGGAGCTGAGACCGGCAGGTTTTGGTGACGGCTTGGATGTGAGGGGTGAATGAGAGAGCGGAGTCGAGGATGACACCAAGGTTGCGGGCTTGTGAGAAGCACTGTTCTAAGCGCTGGGGAGGTTACAAGGTGATCATGTTGTCCCACGGGAGGCTCACAGTCTTCATCCCCATTTGACAGATGAGGGAACTGAGGCCCAGAGAAGTGACTAGCCCAAAGTCACCCAGCTGACAATTGGCGGGGCCAGGATTTGAACCCATCATCATCATCATCAATCGTATTTATGGACCCATGACCTCTGACTCTAAATTCTGGGCTCTTTCTCCTGAGCCACGCTGCTTCGCAGCGTCATTTCTATTGATGTCCGCTTCCCCACCTCTAGACTGTGATCTCCTTGGGGGCAAGGAAAAGTCACCAAGTCTTGTTGGATTGTACTTTCCCAGGCACTCAGTACAGTGCTCCGCGTACGGTAAGCGCTTAATAAACCTGACTGGATGGATTTCGACGACTACGGCTGTTGGCGACGGAGGGGGTTGCCCCTTACCTGGATTTCTCCCGGGCCCCAGTGCCCGGCCAGGTCGGGCTCCGCTGAATTGCAGCCTCCGAAGAGCAGGAGCTGGTGGCCTGGGCGGGAGCCAGGAGTCCGGAGCAGGGCGGCGCAGTGACCGGAGCGAGAGGCCGTGTGGCGGCTCTCCTCCCGATAGCTGGGGATGGGGGAGACGGGGACCGTGTGTATCTCTACGGGCATACCTTCGCACATCATCAAGGTCTGTCTTCCTCTCTAGCATCATCAATCGTATTTATGGAGCGCTTACTGTGTGCAGAGCACTGGACTAAGCGCTTGGGAAGTACAAGTTGGCAACATCTAGAGACGGTCCCTACCCACCAGTGGGCTCACAGTCTAAAAGGGGGAGACAGAGAACAAAACCAAACATACCAACAAAATAAGTAGAATAGACATGTACAAGTAAAATAAATAGAGTAATAAATCCATACAAACATATATACATATATACAGGTGCTGTGGGGAAGGGAAGGAGGGAAGGCGGGGGGGATGGAGAGGGGGAGAGGAAGGAAGGGGCTCAGTCTGGACGAAGGGGCTCAGTCTGGACCCTAGACCGTACGTTCCTTGCGGGCAGGGAATGCGCCTGCTTATTGCTCTATCGTCCTCTCCCAAGCGCTTCTTACAGCGCTCTGCACACAGTAAGCACACGATAAATACAACTGACAGACTGACTCTTCGTATTAATGTCTGTCCCCGTCTCTAGCCCTCCCCACATCCGCCAAACTAGCTCTCTTCCTCCCTTCAAGGCCCTACTGAGAGCTCACCTCCTCCAGGAGGCCTTCCAATCAATCAATCAATCAATCGTATTCATTGAGTGCTTACTGTGTGCAGAGTACCTCACCGTACCTTATTCTCGCCTGTCCCGCCATCGACCCCCGGCCCACGTCCTGCCCCGGGCCCGGAATGCCCTCCCTCTGCCCATCCGCCGCGCTAGCTCTCTTCCTCCCTTCAAGGCCCTATTGAGAGCTCACCTCCTCCAGGAGGCCTTCCCACACTGAGCCCCTTCCTTCCTCTCCCCCTCGTCCCCCTCTCCATCCCCCCCATCTTACCTCCTTCCCTTCCCCACAGCACCTGTATATATGTATATATGTTTGTACATATTTATTATACTCTATTTATTTTACTTGTCCATATCTATCCTATTTATTTTATTTTGTTAGTATGTTTGGTTTTGTTCTCTGTCTCCCCCTTTTAGACTGTGAGCCCACTGTTGGGTAGGGACTGTCTCTATATGTTGCCAAGTTGTACTTCCCAAGCGCTTAGTACAGTGCTCTGCACACAGTAAGCGCTCAATAAATACGATTGATGATGATGATGATGCAGAGCACTGTACTAAGCGCTTGGGAAGTACAAGTTGGCAACATATAGAGACAGTCCCTACTCAACAGTGGGCTCACAGTCTAAAAGTGGGAATTCCCACACTGAGACCCCTCCTTCCCCTCTCCATCCCCCCCGCCTTACCTCCTTCCCTTCCCCACAGCACCTGTATATATGTATATATATTTGTATGTATTTATTACTCTATTTTACTTGTACAAATCTATTCGATTTATTTTATTTTGTTAATAGGTTTTGTTCTCTGTCTCCCCCTTCTAGACTGTGAGCCCACTGTTGGGTAGGGACCGTCTCTATGTGTTAACAGCTTGTACTTCCCAAGCGCTTAGTACAGTGCTCTGCACACAGTAAGCGCTCAATAAATACAATTGATTGATTGATTGATTGATTGTAAACCCAGTATGGGCAGGGAACTTGTCTACTAGCCCTGTTCACTCCCAAGCCCTTAGTACAGCGCTGCTCACACTCGATAAAGTCCGCTGCTTTCGCCCGGGAGTCAGAAGGACCTGGGTTCTAATCCTGCCTCTGGCTTTGTGACCTTGGGCAAGTCACTTCATTCTCTGTGCCTCCGTCACCTCATCTTCTAAACTGAGCCCGCTACTGGGTAGAGACCGTCTCTTTATGTTACCAACCTGTACTTCCCAAGCGCTTAGTACAGTGCTCTGCACACGGTAAGCGCTCAATAAATACGATTGAATGAATGAATCCGTGAAATGGGGACTTGGACAGCAAGTCCTCTGGACTGTAAGCTATGTGTGGGCAGGGAATGTGTCCTCTCCCAAGTGCTTAGTACAGTGCTCTGCACACAGTATGTGCTCAATAAATACCACTGGCTGACTGAGAGCCCCATGTGGGACATGGACTGTGTCCAACCTGATGAGTTTGTATCCACCCCTGCGCTTAGAACAGTGCCAGGCATCTAGTGAGCACTTAACACATACCATCACCATTATTATTATTATTATTATTGTTGTTGTTGTTATTCGTGGCTTGGTGGAAAGAGCCTGGGCTTGGGTTCTAATCCCACTTATAATAATAATAATAATGGCATTTATTAAGCACTTACTATGTGCAAAGCACTGTTCTAAGCACTGGGGGGTTTACAAAGTGATCAGGTTGTCCCACGGCGGGGGGCTCAGTCTTCATCCCCATTTTACAGATGAGGTCACTGAGGCACAGAGAAGCTGTGACTTGCCCAAAGTCACACGGCTGACAATCGGTGGAGCCGGGATTTGAACCCATGACCTCTGACTCCAAAGCCCAGGCTCTTTCCACTGAGCCATGCTGCTTCACTTATCATCATCATCATCCATCGTATTTATTGAGCGCTTACTATGTGCAGAGCACTGTACTAAGCGCTTGGGAAGTACAAATTGGCAACATATAGAGACAGTCCCTACCCAACATTGGGCTCACAGTCTAAAAGAACTTATCTGCTGTGTGACCTTGGGCAAGCCACTTCCCTTCTCTGGGCCTCAGTTCCCTCACCTGTAAAATGGGGGTGAGGACGGTGAGCCCCACCTGGGACAACCTGATCGCCTTGTATCCCCCCCCAGCGCTTAGAACAGTGTTTGACACACAGTAGGCGCTTAACAAATAGCATCATTAGAAGCAATTAGGACCATGCTCCGCCCCCAGGAAGCGTTCCAGAAATACGACCGAGAGAGTCACCTATAGGTGCGGGCGCGCGGGTCGAGGCGGAGGGTGTAGACGCTGCCGTAGCGGCGCTGGGTGCGGGTGCCGCCCTCGCGCCCGGCCACGCGCAGCTGGCGGTCGTCCAGGCGCGTACACGTGTGGCCGCTGAGCCCCGCGGGCGGGCGGCTGTCGGGCCCCGCGGCCCAGGCCTCCCAGGCCCCAACGGCCGCGTCCAGCACCCACACGCCCGACACGCGCCGGGCCCCGTCCCACCCGCCCACCACGCACAGCCAGCGGCCCCCCACCGCCGCCGCGTCGTGGTGGCTCCGCCGCGGACCGCCCCGCAACCTCCCCACCGCCACACGGGCTGCGGCCTCGTCCTCCTGCTCTACTCCCACATGGGCTTTGGCCTCCTTCTCCTGCTCTACTCCCACACGGGCTGCGGCCTCCTTCTCCTGCTCTACTCCCACATAGGCTGCGGCCTCCTCCTGTTCTACTACCACACGGACTGTGGCCTTCCTCTCCTGCTCTACTCCCACATGGGCTGCGGCCTCCTCCTGCTCTATTCCCACATGGGCTTTGGCCTTCCCCTCCTGCTCTACTCCCACACGGGCTGCGGCCTCCTCCTGCTCTACTCCCACACGGGCTGCGGCCTCCTTCTCTTGCTCTACTCCCACACGGGCTGCGGCGTCCTTCTGCTCTACCACCACACAGCCTGCAGCCACCTTCTCCTGCCCTCCTACCACACGGCCTGCGGCTGCCTCCTCCTCCTGCTCTACTCCCACACGGGCTGTGGCCTCCTTCTCCTGCCCTACTCCCACACGGGCTTTGGCCTCCTTCTCCTGCTCTACTCCCACACGGGCTTTGGCCTCCTTCTCCTGCTCTACTCCCACACGGGCTGTGGCCTCCTCCTCCTGCTTTACTCCCACACGGCCTTTGGCCTCCTTCTCCTGCTTTACTCCCACACGGGCTGCGGCCTCCTCCTGCTTTACTCCCACATGGGCTGTGGCCTCCTCCTGCTCTACTCCCACACAGGCTGCGGCCTCCTTCTCCTGCCCTACTCCCACACGGGCTGCGGCCTCCTCCTGCTTTACTCCCACACGGGCTGCGGCCTCCTCCTGCCTTACTCCCATACGGTCTGTGGCCTCCTCCTGCTCTACTCCCACACGGGCTGCGGCCTCCTTCTCCTGCCCTACTCCCACACGGGCTGCGGCCTCCTCCTGCCCTACTCCCACACGGGCTGCGGCCTCCTCCTGCTTTACTCCCACACGGGCTGCGGCCTCCTCCTGCCTTACTCCCATACGGTCTGTGGCCTCCTCCTGCTCTACTCCCACATGGGCTGCGGCCTCCTTCTCCTGCCCTACTCCCACACGGGCTGCGGCCTCCTCCTGCTTTACTCCCACACGGGCTGCGGCCTCCTCCTGCTTTACTCCCACACGGGCTGCGGCCTCCTCCTGCTTCACTACCACACGGGCTACGGCCTCCTCCTGCTCTACTCCCACACTGGCTTTGGCCTCCTTCTCCTGCTCTACTCCCACACGGGCTGTGGCCTCCTTCTCCTGCTCTACTCCCACACGGGCTTTGGCCTCCTTCCCCTGTTTTACTCCCACACGGGCTTTGGCCTCCTTCCCCTGTTTTACTCCCACACGGGCTTTGGCCTCCTTCTCCTGCTCTACTCCCACACGGGCTTTGGCCTCCTTCTCCTGCTCTACTCCCACACGGGCTTTGGCCTCCTTCTCCTGCTCTACTCCCACACGGGCTTTGGCCTCCTTCTCCTGCTGCCCTACTCCCACACGGTCTTTGGCCTCCTTCTCCTGCCCTTCTCCCACAGGGGCTACGGCCTCCTTCTCCGGTCCCACAGGGTCCTGGGCCCGGCAGGCCTCCGGGTCAAAGGTGACGGTGTCGTCGGTGGGCGCCTTGTCCCCGGGCCTCAGCAGGCCCCCGACCAGGTAGAGGCGGCCCCGCAGCGCCGTGCACGAGTGGAAGGCGCGCGCCAGCAGCGGGTCGCGCGCCACCGGCCGCCAGGCCCACCCGGGCCCGCCCCCCGCCGCCATCCAGGCGGGATCGCGGGCTCGCCCGTCGCCCCGGCAACGGCGGACCCCCAGGCCAGGCCGCCGGAAAGCGAGCCGGTCACTATGGCAACGGGCCCGGAGGGCGCGGGAGGGAGGCGCGCGCAGGCGCGCGCAGGGGTGGGGGAGGGGCCGTCGCCGGGGCAACCAGAGGACGCTGCGAGGGGCGGGGACGGAGCGGTCGTTCCTTCAGGCCGGGGGAGGGGGCTCCGTATTGGTCATTCAGTCATTCAGTCATTCAGTCAGTCATTCAGTCAGTCATTCATTCATTCAGTCATTCATTCAGTCATTCAGTCAGTCATTCAGTCATTCATTCATTCAGTCAGTCAGTCAGTCAGTCAGTCAGTCAGTCATTCATTCAGTCATTCAGTCATTCAGTCAGTCAGTCATTCAGTCGTTCAGTCAGTCAGTCAGTCATTCAGTCAGTCATTCAGTCAGTCAGTCAGTCAGTCAGTCATTCAGTCAATCGGTCAGTCATTCAGTCATTCAGTCATTCAGTCAGTCATTCAGTCATTCAGTCGGTCATTCAGTCAGTCAGTCAGTCATTCAGTCAATCGGTCAGTCATTCAGTCATTCAGTCAGTCATTCAGTCATTCAGTCGGTCATTCAGTCAGTCAGTCAGTCATTCAGTCAATCGGTCAGTCATTCAGTCATTCAGTCAGTCATTCAGTCATTCAGTCATTCAGTCGGTCATTCAGTCAGTCAGTCAGTCATTCAGTCATTCATTCAGTCATTCAGTCATTCAGTCAGTCATTCATTCAGTCATTCAGTCAGTCATTCAGTCAGTCATTCAGTCAGTCAGTCATTCAGTCATTGTCATTCATTCATTCATTCATTCAGTCAGTCAGTCAGTCATTCAGTCATTGTCAGTCATTCAGTCATTCAGTCATTCAGTCAGTCATTCATTCAATCGTATTTATTGAGCGCTTACTGTGTGCAGAGCACTGTACTAAGCGCTTGGGAAGTCCAAGTTGGCAACATGTAGAGACGGTCCCTACCCAACAGTGGGCTCACAGTCTAGAAGGGGGAGACAGAGAACAAAACCAAACATATTAACAAAATAAACTAAATAGAATAGATATGTACAAGTAAAATAAATAAATAAATAGAGTAATAAATATGCACAAACATATATACATATATCCAGGTGCTGTGGGGAAGGGAAGGAGGTAAGGTGGGGGGGATGGAGAGGGGGACGAGGGGGAGAGGAAGGAGGGCATCAATCGCATTTATTGAGCGCTTACTGTGTGCAAAGCACTGTACTGAGCACAGCAGCATGGCTCAGAGGAAAGAGTCAGAGATCATGGGTTCAAATCCCACTCCGCCAACTGTCAGTTGTGTGACTTTGGGCACGTCACTTCACTTTTCTGTGCCTCAGTTCCCTCATCTGTAAAATGGGGATTAAAACTATGAGCCCCCCGTGGGACAACCTGATTACCTTGTAACCTCCCCAGCTCTTAGAACAGTGCTTTGCACATTCTAAGCGCTTAACAAATACCATTATTATTATTATTATTATTACTGGGAGAGGACAACGCAACAACAAACAGATACAACCCCTGCCCACATCGAGTTTAGAGAAGCAGCGTGGCTCAGTGGAAAGAGCCCGGGCTTTGGAGTCAGAGGTCATGGGTTCAAATTCCGCCTCTGCCAATTGTCAGCTGGGTGACTTTGGGCAAGTCACTTCCTTATCTGGGCCTCGGTTACCTCATCTGTAATATGGGGGTGAAGACTGTGAGCCCCCCATGGGACAACCTGATCACCTTGTAACCTCCCCAGCGCTTAGAACAGTGCTTTGCACATAGTAAGCGCTTAACAAATGCCATTATTATTATTATTACTGTCTTGGCTCAGTGGAAAGAGCCCGGGCTTTGGAGTCAGAGGTCATGGGTTCCAATCCCGGCTCTGCCAATTGTCAGCTGTATGGTTTGGGCAAGTCACTTCACTTCTCTGGGCCTCAATGACCTCATCTGTAAAATGGGGGTGAAGACTGTGAGCCCCCAGTGGGACAACCTGCTCACCTTGTCACCTTCCCAGCGCTTAGAACAGTGCTTTGCACTTAGTAAGCGCTTAACAAATACCATTATTATTATTATTATTATTATTATTAGGAGAGGACAACGCAACAACAAACAGATACAACCCCTGCCAACATCGAGTTTACGGGGTCTGTAAAGACTGTTTTGCACATAGTAAGTGCTTAACAAATACCATTATTATTGTTATTATTATTGGGAGAGGACAACGCAACAACAAACAGATACAACCCCTGCCCACGTCGAGTTTACGGTGTCTGTAAAATGGGGCCGAAGACTGTTTTGCACATAGTAAGTGCTTAACAAATACCATTATTATTATTATTATTATTGGGAGAGGGCAACGCAACAACAAACAGATACAACCCCTGCCCACGTCGAGTTTACGGGGTCTGTAAAATGGGGCCGAAGACTGTTTTGCACATAGTAAGCGCTTAACAAATACCATTATTATTATTATTATTATTGTTGGGAGAGGACAACACAACAACAAACAAATACAACCCCTGCCCACATAGAGTTTACGGTGTCTGTAAAATGGGGCCGAAGACTGTTTTGCACATAGTAACCGCTTAACAAATGCCATTATTATTATTATTATTATTATTGGGAGAGGACAACGCAACAACAAACAGATACAACCCCTGCCCACGTCGAGTTTACGGTGTCTGTAAAATGGGGCCGAAGACTGTTTTGCACATAGTAAGCGCTTAACAAATACCATTATTATTATTATTATTATTGGGAGAGGGCAACGCAACGACAAGCAGATACAACCCCTGCCCACATCGAGTTTACGGTGTCTGTAAAATGGGGCCGAAGACTGTTTTGCACATAGTAAGCGCTTCACAAATACCATTATTATTATTATTATTATTATTATTATTATTAGGAGAGGGCAACGCAACAACAAACAGATACAACCCCTGCCCACATCGAGTTTATGGTGCCTGTAAAATGGGGCTGAAGACTGTGAGCCCCTTGTGGGGCAGGGACTGTGTCCAACCCGATTAGCTTGGATCTATCCCAGTGCTTAGTACAGAGTCTGGCACATAGTAAGCGCTTAACAAATTCCTTTTTATTTTAAGGCAGATAAAGGGATTCTCCATTTCCTTCCCCCTAAAATTGGTCGGTGGAGGCCGAAAATCCTCTGCCACTAGAGGGAAGTCGAGCCGCTTCCCAAGAGGTGTGGGACAAGGACTGCTAAACATATTATTATTATTATTATTATTATTATTATTATTATTATTATTATTATTATTATTATTATTATCATCATCATCATCATCATTATTATATTGCATTAGTTATTATTATATTATTACATGACATAATAATAGCATAATATAATATAATATAATAATAATAATACTATATATCACATTATAATAATATTTATTATTATGTTATTATTATTATTGATTATAATAATGATGATGTAATAATAATAATTATTAATAATAATGGTATTTGTTAAGCTCTTATTATGTGCCAAGCACCATATTAAGTGCTGGAGTGGATACAAGCAAATCGGGTTGGACTCACACACTCACCCGTGGGGCTCACACCCTCAATCCCCTTTTTTGCACATAATAATAATAATGATGATGGCATTTGTTAAGCGCTTACTATGTGCAGAGCACTGCTCTAAGCGCTGGGGGGGGGGGAATACAAGGTGATCAGGTTGTACCACGGGGGGGTCCCAGTCTTCATCCCCATTTGACAGAGGAGGGAACTGAGGCTCAGAGAAGTGAAGTGACTTGCCCAAGGCCACCCAGCAGACATGTGGCGGAGCAGGGATTCGAACCCATGACCTCTGGCTCCAGAGCTCGGGCTCTTTCCACTGAGCCACGCTGCTTCACGTGGATATGAGGGAACTGAGGCCCAGAGAATAATAATAATAATAATAATAATAATAATAATAATAATAATAATAATAATAACAACAATAATAATAATAATGGCATTTATTAAGCGCTTACTATGTGCAGAGCACTGTTCTAAGCGCTGCGGGGGGATACAAGGTGATCAGGTTGTCCCACGGAGGGCTCCCAGTCTTCATCCCCATTTGACAGAGGAGGGAACTGAGGCTCAGAGAAGTGAAGTGACTTGCCCAAGGTCACCCAGCAGACATGTGGTGGAGCTGGGATTCGAACCCATGACCTCTGGCTCCAAAGCTCGGGCTCTTTCCACTGAGCCACGCTGCTTCACGTGGATATGAGGGAACTGAGGCCCAGAGAATACTACTACTACTACTAATAATAATAATGGCATTTATTAAGTGCTTACTATGTGCAAAGCACTGTTCTAAGCACCGGGGAGGTTACAAGGTGATCAGGTTGTCCCACAGGGGACTCACAGTCTTCATCCCCATTTTACAGATGAGGGAACTGAGGCCCAGAGAAGTGAGGTGACTTGCCCAAGGTCACCCAGCAGACATGTGGAGGAGCCGGAATTCGAACCCATGACCTCTGGCTCCAAAGCCCGGGCTCTTTCCACTTAGCCACGCTGCTTCACGTGGATATGAGGGAACTGAGGCCCAGAGAAGTGAAGTGACTTGACCAACGTCACACAGCAGACAATGATAATAATAATAATAATGATAGTTGTTGTTCATTCATTCATTCAATCGTATTTATTGAGTGCTTACTGTGTGCACAGCACTGTACTAAGCGCTTGGGAAGTCCAAGTCAGCAACATATAGAGACGGTCCTTACTATGTGCCAAGCACCGTTCTAAGCACCGGGGAGGTTACAAGGTGATCAGGTTGTCCCATGGGGGGCTCCCAGTCTTCATTCCCATTTTACAGACGAGGGAACTGAGGCCCAGAGAAGTGAAGTGACTTGACCAAAGTCACCCAGCAGGCTAGTGGCGGAGTCGGGCTTAGAACCCACGACCTCTGACTCCCAAGCCCGGGCTCTCACCACTAAGCCACGCTGCTTCTCTTTATTTTATTTATTTATTGAGCGCTTACCATATGCAAAGTACAGAGAAGCAGCATGGCTCAGTGGAAAGAGCCCGGGCTCGGGAGCCAGAGGTCATGGGTTCGAATCCCGGCTCCGCCACTAGTCAGCTGGGTGACTTTGGGCAGGTCACTTCACTTCTCTGGGCCTCAGTGACCTCATCTGTAAAATGGGGGTGAAGACTGGGAGCCCCACGGGGGACAATCTGATCACCTTGTAGTCCCCCAAGCGCTTCGAACAGTGCTTGGTACCTAGTAAGCGCTTAACAAATGCCATCATTATTATTATCACTGTACTAAGCGCTTGGGAGAGTACAATGTAACAATATAATAAGAGTCGGTAGACACGTTCCCTGCCCACAACAAGCTTACAGTCTAGAGGGGGAGAGAGACACTAATAGAAATCAATAAATGGCGGAGATAATAATAATAATGGTATTTGTTAAGCACTTACTATGTGCAAAGCATTGTTCTAAGCGCTGGGGAGGTTACAAGGTGATCAGGTTGTCCTACGGGGGGCTCATCCCCTTTCCCCTCCCTCTCCTCTCCACGGTGGTATTTATCATTCATTCATTCAATCGTATTTATTGAGCGCTTACCGTGTGCACAGCACTGGACTAAGCGCTTGGGAAGTACAAGTCGGCAACATATAGAGACGGTCCCTACCCAACAGCGGGCTCACAGTCTAGAACGGGGAGACGGACAACAAAACAAAATGTCTTAAAATAAAATAAATAGGATAAATATGTACAAATAAAATAAATAAATAGAGTAAGATACTTCTCAAGTATCATGAGAAGCAGATTGGCTTAGTGGTTAGAGCCCGGGCCCAGGAGTCAGAAGGTCCTGGGTTCTAATCCCCTTCTAGACTGTGAGCCCGTTGTTGGGTAGGGACCGTCTCTATATGTTGCCAACTTGTACTTCCCAAGCGCTTAGTACAGTGCTCTGCACACAGTAAGCGCTCAATAAATATGATGGAATGAATGAATGAATGAATCCCGGCTCCACCGCATGTCAGCTGTGTGACCTTGCACAAGTCACTTGACTTCGCCGGCCTCAGTTCTCCCATCTGTAAAATGGGGATGGAGACTGTGAGCCCCACGTGGGACAGGGACTGTGTCCAACCCGATTTGCTCGAATCCACCCCGGCGCTTAGTACAGTGCCTGGACCTCAGTAGGCGCTTACCAAATACCATCATTATTATTATTGGGCGCTTACTAAGTGTGGAACATTGAACAGAGTTGGTAGACACATGAAGCAGCGTGATTCAGTGGAAGGAGCATGGGCTCTGGAGTCAGAGGTCATGGGTTCAAAACCCGGCTCTGCCACTTGTCAGCTGTGTGACTTTGGGCAAGTCACTTCACTTCTCTGGGCCTCAGTGACCTCATCTGTAAAATGGGGACTGTGAGCCCCCCCGTGGGACAACCTGATCACCTTGTAACCTCCCCAGCACTTAAAACAGTGCGCTGCACATAGTGTTTAATAAATGCCACCATTATTATTATTATTATTATTATTATTATTATTATTATCATTATTCCCTGCCGACAAGGAGCTTACAGTATAGAGGGGTTCCTGGCTTTATCCCCCCAACTCCCCTCCTCTTTGCCTCAGTTTCCCCACTTGTCCTACTGTTCATTCATTCAATCATATTGAGAGCTTACTGTGTACAGAGCACTGTACTAAGCGCTTGGGAGGGGACAATACAATAATAAGCAGACACTGTCTATTGATCTATTTTGATGCTATTGATGCCTGTCTACTTGTTTGGTTCTGTTGTCCGTCTCCCCCCCTTCTAGACCGTGAGCCCGTTGTTGGGTGGGGACCGTCTCTATCTGTCCCAAGCGCTTAGTCCAGTGCTTTGCACACAGTAAGCGCTCAATAGATACGATTGAATGAATGAATGAACGTTCCTTGCCCACAGTCTAGCGGGATCTAGGGAGGAAAGGGACGGGGCGGGGGGGACGATTTATTTAGAGTACAGATTTATTACTCTATTTTACTTGTACATATTTACTATTCTATTTATTGTGTTAACGATGTGCATAGAGCTATAATTCTATTTGTTCTGACGATTTTGACCCCTGTCTCCATGTTTTGTTTTGTCGCCCGTCTCCCCCTTCTAGACCGTGAGCCCGCTGTGGGGTAGGGACCCTCTCGCTATGTTGCCGACTTGGGACTGCCCAAGCGCTTAGCCCAGTGCTCTGCACACGGTCAGCGCTCAATAAATACGATGGAATGAATGAATGAAGGAACGAATGAATGGATTTTGCCAACTGCCTGTCTTCTCCTACTGGAGGAAAGAATGGAGGAACGAAAGAATGAAAGAACGGAGGAGGAAAGCAGGCCCCTTTGTACTTCTGGTGTGTGTTGGGGGGGTCAGGGGAGGGGTTAAAGTGGGTAAAGGGAGATGGTGACACTCCCTGCCCCCCACTTTCCCACCCCCTGCACACCTGTCTCAGCCCCTGCCCCAGGGGGAGGGAGATGGAGGGAACCAGGCTGGAAGGGCCCCAACTTTTATCTCCAATCGCCACCCCCGCACCAATTACCCCCTCCCGTCCCCCTCCTCCCCTTCCCCTGCCGCGGGGAAACTGAGGCAGCCCAGCCCAGATCAGCCTCCTCCCACCCCCCTTTCCTCCATCCCCTGCCTCTTCCCCTCTCAGAAACCCCCACGACTCAGGCCCTGGATTCCGACAAACAGGATCTCACTCCCTAGGCCACCTCAGCCCTGTCTTCCCCGCCCTCCCCTTGTGTCCGCGAGTGAAGGTGTACGTGTGAGTATTTGGGGGCGAAGGGGGTGTGATGGACGAGGGGGACGGACGGGGTTGTGGGAGTTCCCTGGGAGGGTTGTGTATGTCTGTGCGTGAGAGAGAGACAGACAGACAGACAGGGAGACAGAGAGTTTCTTGGCTTTCCCCATGCCTGTCCCTCTCTGACTCATCCCTATGTCTCACTGATACAAACAGAAAGTTCAGCACAACAACCCTCCCCAACCGGTTTGGCTGAGGTGTTCAGCCTGCCAGGGAGAGAGACAGAGACGGAGACCCAGAGCCGGAAAGAAAGAGAAAGAGGTGTTACACGGACACACCAAAATCACCCTCCATGCACCGTGTTGAGACCCACGCCTGAAGTTCCTCCAGCCGTGAAGAGTGTGAATCCCTCAAAGGCAGGGACTGTGTCTTACTTTTGTCGTAGATCCCCAAGTGACCAGTTCCAGACTCCCCCCCGGTTAATGATGACACACCCAAGGACACACACAAACACACAAATAGAATCAGAGCCGGAAAGAAAGAGGAAGAGGTGTTACACGGACACACAAAAATCACCCTCAATGCACCATGTTGAGACCCACGCCTGAAATTCCGTGAAGAGTGTGAATCCCTCAAAGGCAGGGACTGTGTCTTACTTTGGTCGTAGATTCCCAAGTGACCAGTTTGAGGCTCCCCCTGGTTAATGATGACACACCCAAGGACACACACAAACACACAAATAGACCCAGAACCAGAAAGAAAGAGAAAGAGGTGTTACACGGACACACTAAAATCCCCCTCAATGCACCGTGTTGAGACCCACGCCTGAAGTTCCTCCAGCCGTGAAGAGTGTGAATCCCTCAAAGGCAGGGACTGTGTCTTACTTTGGTCGTAGATCCCCAAGTGACCAGTTCCAGACTCCCCCCGGTTAATGGTGACACACCCAAGGACACACACAAACACACAAATAGACCCGGAGCCGGAAAGAAAGAGAAAGAGGTGTTACACGGACACACAAAAATCGTCCTCAATGCACCGTGTTGAGACCCACGCCTGAAATTCCGTGTAGAGTGTGAATCCCTCAAAGGCAGGGACTGTGTCTTACTTTGGTCGTAGATCCCCAAGTGACCAGTTCCAGACTCCCCCCGGTTAATGATGACACACCCAAGGACACACACAAACACACAAATAGACCCGGAGCCAGAAAGAAAGAGAAAGAGGTGTTACACGGACACACAAAAATCGCCCTCAATGCACCGTGTTGAGACCCACGCCTGAAATTCCGTGAAGAGTGTGAATCCCTCAAAGGCAGGGACTGTGTCTTACTTTGGTTGTAGATCCCCAAGTGACCAGTTCCAGACTCCCCCTGGTTAATGATGACACACCCAAGGACACACACAAACACACAAATAGACATTTCAACACACTCGACCGCTAAACACCGGGGCCTGTTCTGTGTCGCCTCTTCCCACTTTCACTTTTCTAAGAGGTCAGGGGAAGGGGGAATGAGGTGGGAGGAAATGGGGAGGGGGTACAGCTGGGGGAGAGGACAACGGGAGCGGGATTGGGAAAGGGATTTTTGGGGGGGTCGAGGAGACGGACATACAGGGACAACAGGAAGAGCCGTCTACTTCCCACCACGCCCCTCAACTCGGCCCACTCCCCACCTTCCTTCCCAACCCCACGGAGTTCAATAAAAATACTAATAAATAATAATGGTATTTGTGAAGCGCTCACTATGTGCCGGGCACCGTACTAAGCGCCGGGGTGGATACAAGCGAAACGGGTTGGACACAGTCCCCGTCCCATGTGGGGCTCACGGTCTCGATCCCCGTTTTACAGAGGAGGTCACCGAGGCCCAGAGAAGTGAAGCGGCTCGCCCCAGGTCACACGGCAGACAAGCGGCGGAGCTGGGATTAGAACCCAGGTCCTCTGACTCCCAGGCTGGGGCTCTATTCATTTATTCAATCGCATTTATTGAGCGCCGACTGTGTGCAGAGCATTGGACTAAGCGCTTGGGAAGTACAAGAAGCAGCGTGGTTCAGTGGAAAGAGCCCGGGCTTTGGAGTCAGAGGTCGTGGGTTCAAATCCCAGCTCCGCCGCTTGTCAGCTGTGTGGCTTTGGGCAAGGCACTTCACTTCTCTGGGCCTCAGTTCCCTCATCTGGAAAATGGGGATTAAGACTGTGAGCCCCCCGTGGGACAACCTGATCACCTGAGATAACTGAGGCACAGAGAAGTGAAGTGACTTCCTCATACTCTGACTCCCAAGCCCAGGCTCTCACCACTAAGCCAGGGTAATCTGAGGGTCCTGGGTTCAAGTCCCTGTTTGTGCGGGTTGTTGCTTTAAGCGCTTAGTACAGTGCTCTGCGCACCATAAGCGTTCAACAGATATGCTCGAAGGAAGGAATGAACGAAATAATAATAATGATGGCATTTGTTAAGCGCTTACTTTTTTTTTGTTAGTTACTAACTAACTTTTGTTAGTATGTTTGGTTTTGTTCTCTGTCTCCCCCTTTTAGACTGTGAGCCCACCGTTGGGTAGGGACTGTCTCTATATGTTGCCAACTTGGACTTCCCAAGCGCTTAGTACAGTGCTCTGCACACAGTAAGCGCTCAATAAATACGATTGATTGATTACTATGTGCGAAGCACTGTTCTAAGCGCTGGAAGTGGAGGAGCGAGAATGAGAACCCTGGTCGTTCTGACACTCAGGCCCGGGCTCTAGCCACCAGGCCACGCCGCTTCCCTCCAGCGCTCAGAACAGTGCTTCGCACATAGTAAGCGCTTAACAAATACCATCGTCATCATTATTCCCTCGCCTCTCAGGCCTGCCTCAGTTGCCCTCCCGGGTTCCGAGTGCGGAAGGGAGGAGAGGACCCGTGGGAAGAGGGTGAGCGCCTCGGAAGCGGTAAGATGCTATCCGCCGCAGCGGGATAATTATAATGATTACTCGGGATCCCTCCGCCTCTCCTACCCCGAGAGGCCGCAGATCTCCAAGTCCCATCGGGGTGGGGTCCCGAGGCCTGGAGAAGGGTTGGGGGTGGAGGGAGCCCCTTGGCATCCTGCCCGGAGAAACCCTCATTGCCACCAGAAATTTGTACATATTTATTACTCTATTTATTCATTTATTTATTTTACTTGTACGTATCTATTCTATTTATTTCATTTTGTTAATATGTTTGGTTTTGTTCTCTGTCTCCCCCTTCTAATAATAATAATAATAATAATGATGGTACTTGTTAAGCGCTTACTATGTGCAAAGCACTGTTCTAAGCGCTGGGGGGGATACAAGGTGATCAGGTTGTCCCACGTGGGGCTCACAGTCAATTCCCGTTTTACAGATGAGGGAACTGAGGCACAGAGAAGAGAAGTGACTTGCCCAAAGTCACACAGCTGACAAGGGGCGGAGCCGGCACTTGAACCCATGACCTCTGACTCCAAAGCCCGGGCTCTTTCCGCTGAGCCACGCTGCTTCTTCTTCTGCTTCTTCTTCTAGACTATAATCCAGCGCTTAGAACAGTGCTTTGTACATAGTAAGCGCTTAACAAATACCAACATTATTATTATTATTATTATTAAGCGCTTACTATGTACCAGGCGCTGTTCTAAGCAGTGGGGTGGATACAAGCAACTTGGACACAGTCCCTGTCCTAGGTGGGGCTCACAGTCTCAATCCCCATTTTACAGATGAGGAAACTGAGGCACAGGGAAGTAAAAGTGACTTACCCAAGGTCACCCAGCAGACAAGGGGCGGAGCCGGATTACAACCCCAGCGCTTAGGACTGTGCCTGGCACATGGGAATTGCTTAATAAGTATTATTATTATTATTATTATTATTATTATTGTTATTATTGGGGTCTAAATCAGCCGGAGGACCCTCCCTCCACCCGCCCTTCTCTCTGGCCCCGCCCCCTTCCCTTTCCCAGCCAATCCCGGACGTGGGATTTCCTGACGTCACCTGTTCCCGGGCAGGTTCCCCCCTCCCAGTCCCGAAATCCTTCGCGGCCTCCATTGGCATCTCTGCTCTCAGGATGTGGTTCACCCTTTAATCCGTTTTTGGGGGTTTTTAAAATGGTATTTGTTAAGCGTTTACTACGTGGCAGGCACTGTACTAAGTGCTGGGGTAGATCCAAGCAAATCGAATCCCCCCCACTGCCACTTGTCAGCTGTGTGACCTTGGGCAAGCCACCTAACTTCCCTGTGCCTCAGTTCCCTCATCTGTCAAATGGGGATGAAGACTGTGAGCCCCCCGTGGGACAACCTGATCACCTTATATCCCCCCCCAGCGCTTAGAACAGTGCTTCGCACATGGTAAGCGCTTAACAAATACCATCATTATTATTATTGTTATCAGGTTGGACACAGTCCAACACAGTCCCTGTCCCACGTGGGGCTCACAGTCTTCACCCCCATTTTCCAGATTCATTCATTCATCCTCTCGCCATCCAATCTGTGAGCCCACTGTTGGGTAGGGACCGGCTCTATATGTTGCCAACTTGTACTTCCCAAGCGCTTAGTACAGTGCTGTGCACATAGTAAGTGCTCAATAAATATGATTGATTGATTGATTCAATCAATCAATTGGTTGACTGGAACGAGCCCAGGCTTTGGAGTCAGAGTTCATGGGTTCAAATCCCAGCTCCTCCAATTGTCAGCTGTGTGACTTTGGGCAAGTCACTTAACTTCGCTGTGCCTCAGTTACCTCATCTGTAAAATGGGGATTAAGACTATCCCTAAGACTAAGGGATAGACCAAGTCCCTAGACTTAGGGATGGACTATCTGTAAAACGGGGATTAAATGGGGATCAGGTGGGACAACCTGATCACTTTGTAACCTCCCCAGCGCTTAGAACAGTGCTTTGCACATAGTAAGTGCTTAATAAATGCCATCATTAATTAAATTAATTAGAGCACTACACCAAGAGATTGGGGAGCGTGCAGTGCAGTTAGAAGACCTGACCCCTGCTCCTTGGAGAGTTTACAGTCTCCGGAGGAGAAAGGTAGTAAAATAAAATTATGATGAGGGAGGAATAGGGTATAGGGGAGGGGGCTGGGGGGATCTCTGAGCACTTAGAGGCTGGGGAAATTGAGGGATGCTCTTGGGGAGGGGCGGGGGGTTCCTTTCTCTTGTCTGCTTGCGGCTGAGCTGGCGGGAGGTCATCCCCCGGGCCTGGAATGCCCTCCCTCTGCCCATCCGCCAAGCTAGCGCTCTTCCTCTCTTCAAGGCCCTGCTGAGAGCTCACCTCCTCCAGGAGGCCTTCCCAGACTGAGCCCCTTCCTTCCTCTCCCCCTCGTCCCCCTCTCCATCCCCCCCATCTTACCTCCTTCCCTTCCCCACAGCACCTGTATATATGGATATATGTTTGTACATATTTATTACTCTATTTATTTATTTATTTTCCTTGTACATATCTATTCTATTTATTTTATTTTGTTAGTATGTTCGGTTTTGTTCTCTGTCTCCCCCTTTTAGACTGTGAGCCCAATGTTGGGTAGGGACTGTCTCTATATGTTGCCAATTTGTACTTCCCAAGCACTTAGTACAGTGCTCTGCACATAGTAAGCGCTCAATAAATATGATTGATTGATTGATTGATTGATTGAGGAAGGGAAGAGGAGCTGAGGAAGGAGGGAGATGGGTGCCAACCTCTCCATCCCACCCCCCGACCCTCCCTGCCCTTGCCACAGCTGGGGAAACCCACCCAGAAATCCCACCCAGGCTCTTCCCATCTCCCACCCCTCACAGGCCAGAACCAACCCTTGGGACCCCCGGCCCCCCGGCCCCCCAAACTACACCCTGGACCCCTGACCGGGAGCACTGAAGCACCCTGGAAAGAGTCCAGGGCTGGGCGTCAGGAGACCTGGGTTCTAATTTCCCGCTCCGCCACCAGCCTCCTGTAGGCTTTTCATTCATTCAATCGTATTTATTGAGCACTCACTGCAAGCAGAACACTATATTAAGCGCTTGGGAGAGTCCAACACAACAATCAACAGACACATTCCCTTCCCACAGTGAATTCACGGTCTAAAGAAGCAGCGTGGCTCAGTGGAAAGAGCACAGGCTTTGGAGTCAGAGGTCATGGGTTCAAATCCTGGCTCCTCCAACTGTCAGCTGTGTGACTTTGGGCAAGTCACTTCACTTCTCTGGGCCTCAGTGCCCTCATCTGGGAAATGAGGATGAAAACTGTGAGGCCCCCCGTGGGACAACCTGATCACCTTGTAACCTCCCCAGGGCTTTGGACAGTGCTTTGCACATAGTAAGCGCTTAACAAATGCCATTATTATTATTATTATTATTATTATTATTATTAAAGAGGCCTTTAGACTCTACAGTCTTTTCTGCACCTCAGTTTCCCCATCTGGAAAATGGGGAGAAACTACTTCTTCTCCTTCACCCATAGATTGTGAGCCCCATGTGGGACAGGGACTGAGTGGGATCTGCCAGAACTCAGCCAGTAGTAAGGGTTTAACAACCACCACAGTTATTATTTTTACTATTATTAGGGCGAGGGCGACTACTGAGGCGGAGGATGGATTGAAGTCAGGAACCTCAGCCTCCTCCCCATCCCTGGGAGGGGCAGGGGTGCCTGGGTGTCTCTTTCCCTTCCAGCCTCTCTCCGTAGTCTAAGCCCAAGCCTTCCATTCATTCAATCGTATTTACTGAGCGCTTACCCTGTGCAGAATGCTGTATTAATCAATCAATCAATCAATCAATCAATCGTATTTATTGAGCGCTTACTCTGTGCAGAGCACTGTACTAAGCGCTTGGGAAGTCCAAGTTGGCAAAATATAGAGACAGTCCCTACCCAACAGTGGGCTCACAGTCTAAAAGGGGGAGACAGAGAACAAAACCAAACATACTAACAAAATAAAATAAATAGAATAGATATGTACAAGTAAAATAAATAAATAAATGGAGTAATAAATATGTACAAACATATATACATATATACAGGTGCTTTGGGGAAGGGAAGGAGGTAAGATGGGGGGGATGGAGAGGGGGACGAGGGGGAGACTTGGGAGAGTCCAATGCAACGATAAACAGATACATTCCCTGCCCACAACGAGCTTACAGTTTGGGGGTGGGGGGAGACAGACATTAATATCGCTCCCCCTACCCCATCACCCCTAATTCTGTCCACATTTTCCTTCACCACGATTCAGAGTTTGTGCTCTGGAGGCCCAGATTATTATTATTATTATTATTATTATTTCGTATTTATTGAGCGCGTACTATGTGCAGAGCACTGTACTAAGCGCTGGGAAGTACAAATTGGCAACATATAGAGACAGTCCCTACCCAACAGTGGGCTCACAGTCTAAAAGGGGGAGACAGAGAACAAAACCAAACATACTAACAAAATAAAATAAATAGAATAGATATGTACAAATAAAATAAATAAATAAATAAATAAATAGAGTAAAAAAGTACTGATTAGAAGAGCCCTGGGAAGGACAGCTGAGAAACAACCAGGTGACCTCCTTTCCTCCCCGGGCAGGTTATAAAGCCACCTCCTCCAGGAAGCAGTCCCCAGAAGCAGCGTGCCTCAGTGGAAAGAGCCCGGGCTTTGGAGTCAGAGGTCGTGGGTTCAAATCGTGGCTCCGTCACTCATCAGCTGTGTGACTTTGGGTAAGTCACTTCTCTTCTCTGGCCTCAGTTCCCTCATCTATAAAATGGGGATTAAGACTGTGAGCCCCCTGTGGGACCACCTCATCACCTTGTAACCTCCCCAGAGCTTAGAACGGTGCTTTGCACATAGTAAGCACTTAATAAATGCCATCATTATTATTATTATTCTCTGAGCCTCAGTTACCTCATTTGTAAAATGGGGATTAAGACTGTGAGCCCCACGTGGGACAACTTGATCACCTTGTAATCCCCCCCACCCCCCAGTGCTCAGAACAGTGCTCTGCACATAGTAAGCACTTAACAAATGCCATCAATATTATTATTATTATTATCTAGACTGTAAACTCATTGTGGGAAGGGAATGTGTCTGTTTATTGCTCTATTGGACTCTCCCAAGAACTTAGTACAGTGCTCTGCACACAGTAAGCGCTCAGTAAGTATCGTGGATTGATTCCTTTGTCCTTTTATGCCCTTCTTCGTGCCCTTTAGGCCAGAAGGTCAAGGAAGGCAGGGACCCATGTCTTTCTGCAGAGAGAAAGTGAGAGAGCTTTAGGTACAGTGCTCTGCACACAGTAAGTGCTCAATAACTATGCACATAGTAAGCGCTTAACAAATGCCACCATCATCAATAATGATAATAATAATAATGGCATTAATTCAACACTTACTATGTGCAAAGCACTGTTCTAAGCGCTGGGGAGGTTACAAGGTGATCAGGTTGTCCCACGGGAGGCTCACAGTCTTAATCCCCATTTTACAGATGAGGTAACTCAGGCACAGAGAAGCTGAGTGACTCACCCAAAACCACCCAGCTGACAATTGGCAGAGCCGGGATTTGAACCCATGACCTCCGACTCCAAAGCCCGGGCTCTTTCCACTGAGCCACGCTGCTTCTCTAAATCAATCAATCAATCAATCGTATTTATTGAGCGCTTACTGTGTGCAGAGCACTGTACTAAGCGCTTGGGAAGTCCAAGTTGGCAACCTATAGAGACAGTCCCTACTCAACAGTGGGCTCACAGCCTAAAAGGGGGAGACAGAGAACAAAACCAAACATACTAACAAAATAAAATAAATAGAATAGATATGTACAAGTAAAACAAATAAATAAATAAATAAATAAATAAGTAAATAAATAAATAAATACAGTAATCTAAATATGATTGAATGAGAGAGAGAGACAGACAGAGTCTCCAGTTTTCCCCCCACTCATACTCTTAGACTGTGAGCACCCTGCATTCTGCACACAGTTAGTGCTTAACAAATACCATTGCCACTAATAATAATAATAGTAATAATGGTATTTGTTAAGCGCTTACTGTGTGCCAAGCACCGTTCTAAGCGCCGGGGTAGATACAAGGTGATCAGGTTGTCCCACGTGGGGCTCGCTGTCTTAATCCCCATTTTACAGATGAGGTTAACTGAGGCCCAGAGAAGTGAAGTGACTTACCCAAGGTCACACAGCAGATAAGTGGCAGAGTCGGGCTTAGAAGAACCCACGTCCTTTGACTCCCGAGCCCAGGCTCTTGCCACTGAGCCACGCTGTTTCTCTACCACTAATCAATCAAGGGTATTTGTTGAGCGCTTACTGTGTGCGAAGCACTGGACTAAACACTTGGGGTACACTAGAGTAGGTCGACATGATCCCTGCTCTGGAGGAATTTCCAGTCTAGGGGGGGCACGGGAGAGCATGCCCTATTCCCAGCTTCCACAGTCCCGGTGAGGATGATGATGATGATGATGATAATAATAATAATGGCATTTATTAAGTGCTCACTATGTGCAAAGCACTGTTCTAAGCACTGGGGAGGTTACAGGGTGATCAGGTTGTCCCACGGGGGGCTCACAGTCTTCATCCCCATTTTCCAGATGAGGGAACTGAGGCCCAGAGAAGTGAAGTGACTTGCCCAAAGTCACCCAGCTGACAGTTGGTGGAGCCGGGATTTGAACCCATGACCTCTGACTCCAAAGCCCGGGCTCTTTCCACTGAGCCACGCTGCTTCTCTACAGCTGCCAATTGTCAGCTGATGATGATGATGGTTAAAATTGGGGAAAACCCCTCGCCCCTGAGGATGCTATTCCCCCCCACCCCCGACCACGGGACCCTTCACTGAGGGGACTGGAGCAGACCCCGGGAGTCCAAAGGGAATGGAGTGTCTGTTGATGGAGGGGGAGACCCTCTCGGTCAATCAATCGTATTTATTGAGCGCTTATAGTGTGCAGAGCACTGTACTAAACACTTGACAGGGTCCAGTATATGAATAAACAGACACATTCCCTGAGCCCAGGCCTTTGGGTGGTCGGGGGGTGCTCTGGCACTCATCTGGGAGCTGGACATGAGGGTGTCCAGTCATTCATTCAGTCGCATTTACTGAGCGCTTACCGTGTGCAGAGCCCTGGACCAAGCGCTTGGAAAGTACAATTCAGCAACAGAGACAATCCCTACCCAGCGGGCTCACAGTCAGGAAGGGGGGAGGCAGGCAACGAAACAAAGCAAAGCAAGTGGACAGGCAGAGTCAATCCCGGATTATCTTTGTACAGAAACGCTCTGGGCATGTCACTCCCCTCCTCAAAAATCTCCAGTGGCTGCCAGTCAACCTACGAACCAAGCAAAAACTCCTCACTCTCGGCTTCAAGGCCGTCCGTCCCCTCGCCCCCTCCTACCTCACCTCCCTTCTGTCCTTCTCCAGCCCAACCCGCACCCTCCGCTCCTCTGCCGCTGCTCACCTCCTCATCGGGCCTCGTTCTCGTCCGTCCCGCCATCAACCCCCGACCCACGTCTTCCCCTGGGCCCGGAATGCCCTCCCTCCACACATCCGCCAAGCTACCTCTCTTCCTCCCTTCAAAGCCCTACTGAGAGCTCACCTCCTCCGGGAGGCCTTCCCAAACCGAGCCCTCTTTTTCCTCTCCTCCTCCACATCCCCCCCGCCCTACCTCCTTCCCCTCCCCACAGCACTTGTATATAATAATAATAATAATGTTGGTATTTGTTAAGCGCTTACTCTGTGCAAAGCACTGTTCTAAGTCCTGGGGAGGTTCCAAGGTGATCAGGTTGTCCCACGGGAGGCTCACAGTCTTCATCCCCATTTTACAGATGAGGGAACTGAGGCCCAGAGAAGTGACTTGCCCAGAGTCACCCAGCTGACAATTGGTGGAACCGGGATTTGAACCCGCGACCTCTGACTCCAAAGCCCGGGCTCTTTCCACTGAGCCACGCTGCAAATGTGCCACTTTTGTATATATCTGTGTATATTTGTACAGATTTACTACTCTATTTATTTTATTTGTACAAAGTTACCATTCTATTTATCTTGTTAACGATGTGCCTAGAGCTTTAGTTCTATTTGTTCTGACGGTTTTGACGCCTGTCTACGTGCTTTGTTTTGTCTTCTGTCTCCCCCTTCTAGACTGTGAGCCCGTTGTGGGGTAGGGACCGTCTCTATCTGTGGCTGACTTGTGCTTCCCGAGCGCTTAGTCCAGTGCTCCGCACACAGTAAGCGCTCAATAAGTACGATTGAATGGATGAGTGAATTTCTGGTTTCCCCAAATGCCTCCCGCCATGACCTAACTGGTCACCCCTGGGCTGAGCAGGAGGAAACAGAGAGCCAGGCCCAGGCCGGGTCACAGGCCACGGGGCTCGCTGGGGCACGGGACGCCCGGGTTCCCGGCTCGGCCCTTGCCCGCCCAGCCCACGGCAGCACCGTCTGGGGCACCCTGCCCCCGGGCCGAGCCAGAACCGAACCCGGGCGACGGGGAGGGGTCGGTTGTTGGCCCGGCGTCGTGCGGCTGTGCCATCCTCCCAGAGTCGGTCCTCCCCACGACCCCCCGTTCCTCCCCGCGTGGGTCCCCGCCCTCCGCCTGCCCCCGGCTCTCTCATTAGCGGGTAGGTCCCGTGGGGGCGGGCAGGTCCCCGGGGGTGGGGGGGTGCCAGGCCCGGCCCCCGGAGACGCACCTGTTCCGACCTGCCGAGCAGGTTTGCAGGTTTCTGCCGTCGTCGGCGGCGTGGGAAGCGAGCGCTGGTAGAAGCTCCGGGCTCCCGGTCACGGCTCCCGGGGGGGGCGGGGACCCCCGGCTACCCCGGCTCGACGGGAGGACCTGGGCCCGGCTGGGCCTGCCGACCACCACCAGGCCTCCTTCCTCTTCCTGCCCCGGGTGGAGGCCGGGGTGTGTGTGGGGGGGTGTGCCAGGCCTGGGTGGGGGCACCCAGACCTCCCCGGGTGGTGAGACCCATCGCCCCCGCAGCTCCGAGCCCTCGGCGCCCCCGGCCCTCGCCGCCGACATGGTGGGCCTGGGGGCCCGGCTGGCGCTGCTCCTCCTGCTCCTCGCCACCTTTCCAGGTAAGAGACGACGGGTGCTTCCTCCCACGTCCCCCCACCCTCTGTCTCTCGCCCCCTTCTTCCTCCCACCCCCTCTCCGGGTCTCTCCCCGAGATCCCCCTTCCCCACTTCCCTCTCGCTTTTCCCCTGGAGTTTGGGGGCCGCGGGCTAGGCCGGGAGAGGACCGGAGGGTATCAGGGGAGCCGGTGCCCGGGGCGACCCGGCAGTCTGACCGACAGGGAACGGAGGGCGGGGAAGCCGGTCCGAGGGGCACCGAGTGGCCTGTGCTGGGTGGATTTCTGCCCACCCCAGCCCCTTGGCGACTCAGGGTTTGGGGGACAGCCTGGGTGCGAAGGACGGAGGGCGGGGGCGGGAAGGGAACTGTCTGGTCTGTAGGGTCCAAGAGCAGAGGGGTGGGGGCCTGGGGCAGGTGGGCCCTGGACCTTCCAGGCTGGGTGGACACCCTGCTAGGCACCTCCGTGAGACCACCCATTCTCCCCCGCCCCAACAACCCACCCGGCCCCCTGCCAGTCTCTGGCAGGTGCCAGGGTGGAGGGAGGAGAGGGGTGGGGGAAGCAGGGCGGCGTCCCCACTGGTCCGGGTGGGGTGCCTCCAGGCTGCGGCTGCCTCTGGTCTCCCCCTGCCCCCCAGTCCCAGCGTGGGGGCTGGGTCGGCCGCAGGAACTCCCCCCTTCCCCGCCCCCTCAGCTTTCAGGGGGTCAAACGGGTGCAGCCTCCTCCCCACCCTCACAGATCTCCCCATCTAAGGGGCGAGGGGTAGGGTACATTAGTGGGAGGGAGACCCATCTGTGGGCGTGGTGGTGAGGACGTTGGACGCCCCCAGCTAGCCGGCCCCTTTGGTCTCCAGGAAACTTTCGGGGCAACGGGGGCGGGTCTGCCTGGGTCTCAGGTCTTCCTGGCAGCTTCTCCTTTTGGGGTGGGGTCGGTCTCCCTTCCCTGCACCCCCCCACCCAATGGGGTCAGGATCCGGGTTCCCGTGGGGAGGAGGGAATCCGAGAGAGGGTCCCCCCACCACCACCACTGACCCACCCTTTCCCCCCACACCTCTCCAGGGGTGCCTGGAGAGCGGGGCAGCGGAGAAAGATTGTACAGAGGCAGGAGAGGAGGGGGGGCCCCAAATCGTGCCTCCCACCGTCTCCCCCCCCCCCGCCATGTGGGCCATTAGAGCAATGAGCCCCTGGGCCCGGCCCCACCCGGCCAGCCCAGTGGTGGCTGCCAGCCGAAGTGCCACAGACACGCAGAGCCCAGCGCCCTTTTGTCTGCCCGGATGAGCGTCTGCCCGCACCCTCCTTCTCCGCCCCGGGGCCGCTCCGACACGGGCAGCGGCCGGGGGGTGCGGGGCGGGGGTCACCCCAGAGCCCGAACAGGCCGTGGGAGGGAGGAAGGCTCGGAGACAATAATTACAATAATAGTGATGGCATTTATTAAGCACTTGCTATGTGCAAAACACTGCTCTAAGCGCTGGGGAGGAACGAGGTGATGAGGTTGTCCCACGGGGAGCTCCCAGTCTTCATCCCCATTTTACAGTTGGGGTAACTGAGGCACAGAGAAGTTAAGTGACTTGCCCAAAGTCACACAGCTGACAATCGAGATGAGTTTTGGGGGGCGGTCAGGGGTCGCCAGGGAACCCGGACGGCCCACAGGAGGAAGGAATGCTCCGAGATGCCTGTGTGCGATGGGGGGAGGTCAGAGGTCATCAGAGCATCTATGGACCTTGGCGGGGAGCCAGGGGGAGGCCCGGCCTGGTGTCCTGGGGGGAAAGGTCAGAGGTCACCGGGAAGGGTCGGGGGCATCATCCGCTCCCAGCCTTGGCCCCTTTTGGAATCTCAGCTGGAAGCAGAGAGCTCACGGCAGACTGGGCTTCCCCTGTAGGGCCCTGCCAACCTCGACCCCCCTGGGTCCCCCTCAATCTGGCGAAACCCCCCACCTCCTCCTTCCCTGTCGGACCAGGGAGTTATCACCGGAATCCCCCCACTCTAACATCTCCCTGCCTCAGTTCTCCTCCGGGTCCCCGGATCCGCCTGATCACGGAGAGCCCCCTGGTTTCCCACGCTGGCTCCCGGCCTCCTCCCTTGGCCCAGGGCCGGCCGGGGGGTGGGAGCTGGGGGTGGGGAGAGGGGGTGGGGGGCTGGGAGCCGCCGGGCCCGGGTCTCCCATCCAGCCACCCACTCACCCACCCACCCACGGAGCAGCAGAGAAATGTGACTCAGACTTTGGCTCCAGGGGGTTTAGGGGGACTTACCTGCTGCCAGGCCTGGGGGCTGCCCTCCCCTCCCACCCCCCAGCTCTCCCGCACCCACCCACCCTCCCCACCATTCCCCCTCCTATTGTTGTCTGCTCCCTTTGTGCTGACAGACTCAGCCCCCTCTCCCATGTCTTGCCCAGGCAGATAAACTCTTGCTAAACAGGGGGCTTGGAGTAATGGAGGTTGGAGAGGAGGGCAAAGTGGGGAAGGGGGCAAAACCAGGAGGGGACTTTCCCCCTTTCCAAGAATCCCCTCCCACCCCCTTGCCCCCCACTTCTTGGAGGGGGATAAAGAGAAGGGATGGGGTTCTCTGGTCGGAAAGCGAGGGCCCGGGCGGCAGGAGTACTGGGTTCTAAACCCAGCTAAGCCACTTGCCCGCTGGGTGACCTTGGGCGAGTCCCTGTAGTGCTCCGGGCCTCAGTTTCCCCATCTCTAAAATAATAATAATAACGATGATGGTATTTGTTAAGCGCTCACTAGGTGCCAAGCACTGTTCTAAGCGCTGGGGTAAACACGAGGTGATCAGATTGTCCCCCGTAGGGCTCACAGGCTCCATCCCCATTTTCCAGATGAGGGAACTGGGGCCCAGAGAAGTGAAGTGACTCGCCCAAGGTCACACAGCAGACAAGCGGCGGAGGCGGGATAAGAACCCATGACCGCTGACTCCCAAGCCTGGGCTCTTGCCACTAGGGCAAGCTGCTCCCCAGATGGGAATGGGAATGGGAATTCAATCCCTGTTTTGCCTCCCATTTAATAATAATAATAATAATAGTGGCATTTGTTAAGCACTTACCATGTGCAAAGCACTGTTCTAAGCACTGGGGAGGATACAAGGTGATCAGGTTGTCCCACGGGGGGCTCACAGTCTTCATCCCCATTATACAGATGAGGGAACTGAGGCACAGAGAAGTGAAGTGACTTACCCAAAGTCACACAGCTGACAAGTGGCGGAGCCGGAATTAGAACCCACGACCTCTGACCCCCAAGCCCGGGCTCTTTCCGTTGAGCCACGCTGCTTCTCTGCTAGACTCTAAGCCCCATGTGGGCCAGGGACTGCGTCCGATCTGCGTCTCCCTCAACGCTTAGTACAATGCTTGGCTCATAGGGCCAAGCAGTAGAGAAGCAGCGTGGCTCAGTGGAAAGAGCACGGGCTTTGGAGTCAGAGGTCATGGGTTCAAATCCCGGCTCTGCCGCTTGTCAGCTGGGTGACTTTGGGCAAGTCACTTCACTTCTCTGGGCTTCAGTGACCTCATCTGTAAAATGGGGATGAAGACCGTGAGCCCCCCGTGGGACAACCTGATCACCTTGTAACCTCCCCGGCGCTTAGAACAGTGCTTTGCACATAGTAAGCGCTTAATAAATGCCATTATTATTATAGTAAGCATTTTTCAATATTATTATTTTTATTAATAATAGGATTAGAGCCTGGGGTGGTAGGGAGCCTCAGGGACCCAGGAGGCTGGGAATAATAATAATAATAATAATGATGGCATTTATTAAGCGATTAGTATGTGCAAAGCACTGTTCTAAGCGCTGGGATGGAAGGAGCAGAGCGGAGGGAGGAGACGGGCCGGCCTACTCGCCTTTCCCGGGATTTTCAGCTGGCAGAAGCGGTTCTTCTGCTAACTGCTGGCAGGAGGACAGGGGTACTGGAGAGCCGTCGGCGGGGAGGGCATTGGGAGACCCCACCCAGGGAGCAATTGAGGAGTCGGGGGTGGCGGGGGAGCTGGATACCTTGCGGCAGGGCCAATTCCAGGGTGGGAACTTTTAATTTGGCGGGGAGGTGGGGCGCTTTGATTTTGTTGGGGGGACCTAAGTAGGCATTTCCTACCAGCCCGGCTCCCCACTCTCCCCTCCCTCCTCATTTTGGCAAGGGCGAAAATGACCTCTTCCGTCACCCCCACCCCAGGCCCCCACCCCACGGGGCACCACCCCTTCCGGTGCCTCGGGTGAGGACACCGTCGCCCTGGCGGGGCCCGCTCAACTCATCAGAGCCGGTTCCCCCGTGGGAGGGGCGGGGAGGGGATGGGAAGCTGGCAGCGGAGCCAGGCGGGGCAGGGAGGGATGCCCCGTTGGCATCGCTCGGCCCCGCGCGGGGCTCGGACCTCCAGAGGGACACACGGAGGCAAACTGGTCAATCCAAGTTTGGACTGGGCGCCGGAGCGGAGTCAGACAGACGCCCCCGGCCCCCCTCAAAGCACACCACGCACACGTGGGCGTGCGCTTCCTCCCCGCTGGCCTCCCGGAGCCCTGGGCTCTGAGGAGGCGCGAGGAGGCCTAACTGTTGCCCCTCTCTCCCCGGCCTCAGTTTCCTCCCGGCGGGAGAAGCTCAGACCCCAGGCCTCCCTCTGGGCAGGGGGCCTGGGGGTGCTGGAAGAGAGACGGGGTGCCGAAGGGAGGGCCGCAGAGCGGGGCGGCGGTGGAGGTGATGGGGGGGGTAGGGGGCCGGTCTGGCCTGTTGGGCCTGTTCCTTGTGCAACTTGGCGGCTGCGGCTCTGGAAACGCTCCTGACTCACCGCCGCGCCCCCTTCGCCCTCCCCCCGGGTCCCTCCGGCGAGCACCCCCAGGCTGGGGGGCGGGAGGGGGGACACCACCCCTCCAGCTGGGACCGGCACCCCAGGGAACCCCCCTCACACATCCCCGGAAACGCCCCGCCTCCCGCCAACCACCCGGCAACCCTCGCCACGCATGGCCGCCCGGTTCCGCTGCCCGGGGGTGACGTCAACCACCGGGGCTGGCGTCTCCCCCTGGGCCAGTGACGTCACGGCCCGACGCCCCGGCCCGCTGGGCGGAGGGGAGAGGAGGCCAGGAAGCCTAGACGCCGCCGCCGCTGATGGTATCTGTTAAGCGCTCACTATGGACCCTGTTTGGAGCGCCGGGGTAGACGTGAGACAGGTTGGACGTAGTCTATGTCCCACATGGGGCTCACGGCATGAATCCCCATTTTACAGATGAGGAAACTGAGGCCCAGAGGAGTGAGGTGACCCGCCCAAGGCCACACGGCCAAGTGGCGGAGCCGGGATTAGAACCCAAGTCCTTTTGACGCCCAGGCCCTTTTGACGCTGCTCACATCCGACCCGGATCTAACTCGGGGGTCCCGGGAAGAGGGCGGGGGGTCCCCGGGCCCGGGTTGAGGAGACCGAAAGGAGGAGAGCCAATCAATCCATCAGTCGGTCGATGGTGTTCACTGAGTGCTTACCGTGTGCAGGCCACTGTACTGAGCACTGGGGAGAGGACAATACGATAGAGTCGGTAGACGCCATCCCCGCCCTCGAGGAGCTTTCAGTCTAGGGATCACGGAAGGGTAAGGCCTGCCTCTCCCCTTCTCTGGTGCAGAGACCAGGGCCCTCTCTCCCGTGGGGTAAACTGAGGCACAAGGTGGGACGGCCCCAGGGGTTCCAACGCTGGACTTGGTAGGAAGATAATAATAATAATAATAATGGTATTTGTTAAGCGCTTGCTAAGCACTGCGGAGGGATGCAAGGTAATCATGTTGTCCCACTTGGGGCTCACAGTCTTCATCCCCATTTTCCAGAAGAGGGAACTGGGGCACAGAGAAGTTAAGTGACTTGCCCAAAGTCACACAGCTGACAAGTGGAGGAGCCGGAATTAGAACCCATGACCTCTGGGCTTTTTCCACTGAGAAAGGAGGCGAGCTAGTCTCCCTCTTATCCCTTCCATTAGCCTCTCTCCACAGCGGGACGTTCTCTCCCCCAGCCCCTCTCTCCAGAAGGGGACAATCTCTCCCGGAGCCTCTCGTGCCAGCTTCTCTCCAGAGCCGGGTAGTCTCCCCCAGTCTCTGATCAGAGAGAGACAGTCTCTCCCCGGATTCTCTCCAGAGCGGGACAGTCTCCCTCCAGCCTCTGGTCTCTCTCCCCGGCTTCTCTCCAGAGCCAGGTAGTCTCCCCCAGTCTCTGCTCAGAGAGAGACAGTCTCTCCCCAGATTCTCTCCAAAGCGGGATGGTCTCCCTCCAGCCCCTGGTCTCTCTCCTCAGCTTCTCTCCAGAGCTGGTAGTCTCCCCCAGTCTCTGCTCAGAGAGAGACAGTCTCTCCCCGGATTCTCTCCAGAGCGGGACGGTCTCCCTCCAGCCTCTGGTCTCTCTCCCCGGCTTCTCTCCAGAGCCGGGTAGTCTCCCCCAGTCTCTGCTCAGAGAGAGACAGTCTCTCCCCAGATTCTCTCCAGAGTGGGACGGTCTCCCTCCAGCCTCTGGTCTCTCTCCCCGGCTTCTCTCCAGAGCCGGGTAGTCTCCCCCAGTCTCAGCTCAAAGAGAGACAGTCTCTCCCCAGATTCTCTCCAGAGCAGGACGGTCTCCCTCCAGCCTCTGGTCTCTCTCCCCAGCTTCTCTCCAGAGCCGGGTAGTCTCCCCCAGTCTCTGCTCAGAGAGAGACTGTCTCTCCCCAGATTCTCTCCAGAGCGGGACGGTCTCCCTCCGGCCTCTGTTCTCTCTCCCCGGCTTCTCTCCAGAGCCGGGTAGTCTCCCCCAGTCTCTGCTCAGAGAGAGACTGTCTCTCCCCAGATTCTCTCCAGAGCGGGACGGTCTCCCTCCGGCCTCTGTTCTCTCTCCCCGGCTTCTCTCCAGAGCCGGGTAGTCTCCCCCAGTCTCTGCTCAGAGAGAGACAGTCTCTCCCCAGCTTCTCTCCAGAGCCGGGGAGTCTCCCCCAGTCTCTGCGCAGAGAGAGAGTCTCTCCCCGGATTCTCTCCAGAGCAGGACGGTCTCCCTCCAGCCTCTGGTCTCTCTCCCTGGCTTCTCTCCAGAGCCGGGTAGTCTCCCCCAGTCTCTGCTCAGAGAGAGACAGTCTCTCCCCAGATTCTCTCCAGAGTGGGACGGTCTCTCTCCAGCCTCTGGTCTCTCTCCCCGGCTTCTCTCCAGAGCCGGGGAGTCTCCCCCAGTCTCTGCTCAGAGAGAGACAGTCTCTCCCCGGATTCTCTCCAGAGCAGGACAGTCTCCCTCCAGCCTCCCTCCAGAGCGGAGCAATATTGGTGCCCCCAGCTTCTTTGTAGAACAGGGAAAATCTCCCCCCGACCCCCAGCCTCTCTCCAGAGCACCTCAGCCCCCCGCCCAGTGCTGGCATCGTCCTCCCTGTGGTGGACTGGGCAGACTGAGGCCTGACTGGCATTGCCACCCGGGCTCCTCGGACGGGCCGGTCCGGAGAGGAGAAGCAGTGTGCCTAATGGATGGAGCCCGGGCCTCGGAGTCAGAAGGATCTGGACACTTCTCTGTGCCTCAGTTTCTTCATCTGTAAGTTGGGGATGAAGACTGGGGACCCCATGTGGGACGGGGACCGTGTCCAACCTCATTAGCTCGCACCTACCCCAGAGCTTAGTACGGTGCCTGGCACGTTCATTCAATTGGATTTATTGGTTTATTGAGCACTTGGTGTGTGCAGAGCACCGTACTAAGTGCTTAGGAGAGCACGATACAACATGCTTAACAAATACCATTTTGTTTTTTAAAAAAGATGGGGCTAGGGGATTTTTCTCGCGGCCTCCACCGACAAGGGGATCCTTAGAAGGGGTCAACAGCCCCCTGCTCAGCCCGGGCTCCCAGAGCCTCACACCAGGTTTGCAGGGGGGGCAGCGATGGATGCCAGCTAGGGCCTCTTGAGGGGTGGAGACAGGCATGGGGTAGAGAGAGGGATACACAAAGACTGAGGCACAGAGACATGAGAGATGGGGCAGAGAGACAGTGACTGAAGGGCAGAGGTGGAGACAGCGGTCATGGGGAGAGACGGAGATATGGGGCAGAGGGGCGCAGAGTCCTGTAACAGAGAGAGACAGAGAGACAGAGCTTGAGGGGCAGGGGCAGAGACATGGGCTAGGGCTAGGGCGCTCCGGCCCCTGGGGCCAACGTGGCGGCCATGCCACCCGGCCAACATGGCGGTGCCCGAGACCCACCGCGTGTGGGAACCATTCAGGCTCACGAAGGAGGTCCCAGGTTCTTGCTGGGACCACGAGTCCCAGCGGTCCTCAGGGCAGCCGGTCCCCTTGCCCAGCCCGGGGTGTCCCCTCGTTGAGGGCCCAGAGGGGAAGGGCCTGGTTCCCGGTGTGTGGAAGGGAACCCAACAGAGGACCATCCGGGAGTCGTGTGGGTTCGGGTCAGCGCCACGGGGGGGACGGGGTCGTCCGGACTCCTGGGTCCCATCCCCTGGGCTGAAGATCCGGGCCGGAGCGGGCCGGGGAGGGGGGCCCGGCGGGACTTGAGAGGCGGGCTGGGAGCTGGCGGGGGGTGGGGGGGTTGGGTGGGGCTGTCACTGGCGGCTCTCAGGGCCCAGAATGTGAACCGGCTGGTCTGTCCCGTCCCGGGCTCCCGGCAACATTCCTGCTCCTCCCCGGCCCCCCGCCCCGCGCCCCTGCCCCTTCTGCCCAGGGCGGACACAGGACCCCTCGGGTCTGAACTGGGCTTGGGTGGGTGGTGGTGGTTCTTTTCTGGGCCTTAGTTTCCCCAGTGCAGCCCTCAAGGGGAAGTAGCACCCGATCACCCAGATTCCTACAGACCCTTCTCCCTCCACCGTGGGCCCGGGATGGAAATCTTCTGGGGGAAACTGAGGCAGCCAGGGGGAAGTCCTCAGCCCTAGCCCACCTACTCAATCCATCTCCTCCACCAGAATTCCTGCACCTCACATTCCTCTCTGGTGTAGCTTTTCTATCCCCACCAGGACCCTCAGACCCCATCTCTCCCAGTTTTTCTTGTCCTCATGATCCTCTCCCTGGATGGGAAGGGGGGAGGGTGACCCCCAACCCCGGCCCCGGCCCCCCCTTATCCACCTCTCTGCTTCCCCCTCCAACCCGGAGCCCCGATGCCGGCTCTCGGCCGGGGCCTGGATCCTGCCGTTCTCTCCGGGCCTGTGTCTCTGACCACATGTCTGTCTCTGGCTCGGACTGACCCTGCCTCTTTGGGACCCCGTATTTCAGCCTGCCCCATCTGTGTCTCTGTCTGACCCTGTCTCTCAGTCTCTGGCTCCCTCTGGCTCGTGTCTCTATTTCTCTCCCTGCCCCTCTGAGTCTCTCCGACCTAGATCTCTGTCTCTTTCTGACCTGTCTGTCTCTGACCCTGCATCTCAGTCTCTATCTCTCCCTACCCCCTGTCTTGGTATATCTCTGATCCATGTCTCTGCCCCTGCCCCTCAAGCTCTGTCTCTCTGTCTCTCTCTGCTACAGGACTCTGCACCCCTCTGCCCCATATCTCTGTCTCTCCTCATGACCGGTGTCTCCACCTCTGCCCTTCAGTCACTGTCTCTCTGCCCCATCTCTGTCCCTGTGACTCGTGTCTCTGTGCCTCAGTCTTTGTGTATCCCTCTCTCTACCCCATGCCTGTCTCCACCCCTCAGTTTCTGTCTCTCTCTGCCCCAGGCCTCTATCTCTGCCCCTCAGTCTCCCTCTCTCTCCTTCTCTCTCCCCCAGTCTTTGTCTCTGGCCCTCAGTCTCTCTCCTTCTCTCCTCCCGTCTCAGTCTTTGCCCCTAAGACTTTGTGTGTGTGTCTCTCTGCCTCATGCCTCTGTCTCTGCCTCAGGTCTCTGCCTCTGCCACTCAATCCCCATCTCTCTCTCTCTCTCTCCCGTCTCTGTCCCTTCACCAAGACTGGGTGTGTGTCTCTTTCTGCCCCATGCTTTGGTCTCTGACCTCAGTCTCTCACTCTCTCTCCTTATCTCTCCCCCCATCTCTGTCTCTGCCCCTCAGTCCCCATTTTTCTCTCCTTCTCTCCCTCCTGCCTGTGTCTCTGCCCCTAAGACTTTGTGTGTGTCTCTGTCTGCCCCATGCTTCTGTCTCTGCCCCTCAGTCTCTCTCTCTCCTCTCTCCCCCAGTCTCTGCCTCTGCCCTCAGTCTCTCTCTCTCTCCTTTTCTCTCCCCCCAGTCTCTGCCTCTGCCCCTCAGTCTCTCTCTCCCCATCTCTGTCTCTGCTCCAAGACTGTGAGTCTCTCTCTGCCCTATGCCTCGATCACTGCCCCTCAGTCTCTCTCTCTCTCCCCCATCTCTGTCTCTGTTCCAAAACTGTGTGTGTGTGTGTCTCTCTGCCCTATTCCTCAGTCTCTCTCTCTCCTTCTCTTCCCCTGGTCTCTGTCTCTGCCCCTCAGACTCTCTCTCGCTCTCCTTCTCTTCCCCAGGTCTCTGTCTCTGCCCCTCAGTCCCCATTTCTCTCTCTCTCTCTCTCTCTCTCTCTCTCTCTCTCTCTCTCTCTCTCTCTCTCTCTCTCTCTCTCTCTCTCTCTCTCTCTCTCCCCTTCCCATTTCTGTCTCTGCCCCAAGACTGTGTGTGTGTGTGTCTTTCTCTGCCCCATGCTTCTGTCTCTGCCCCTCAGTCTCTCTCTCCTTTCTCCCCCAGTCTCTGTCTCTGCCCTTCAGTCTCTCTCTCTCTCCTCTTTCCCCCCAGTCTCTGTCTCTGCTCCAAGACTGGGAGTCTCTCTCGGCCCTATGCCTCGATCTCTGCCCCTCAGTCTGTCTCTCTCCCCCCATCTCTGTCTCTGCCTCAAGACTGTGTGTGTGTCTTTCTCTGCCCCATACCTGTCTCTGCCCCCCAGTTTCTGTCTCTCTCAGCCCCAGGTCTCTGTCTCTGCCCCTCAGTCCCCATTTCTTTCTCTGTCTCTCCCTCCTGTCTCTGTCTCTGCCCCAAGACTGTGTGTGTGTGTCTTTCTCTGCCCCATACCTGTCTCTGCCCCCCAGTTTCTGTCTCTCTTGGCCCTAGGTCTCTGTCTCTCCATCCCCGTTCTCTCTCTCTCGCTCTGTCTCTCTCTCTGTCATCCTCCCCACCGTGTCTCTGCTTCCCCGTGACCCCGGCCGTGCCCCTGACAGGCGTTCTGTGCCCTCTCTTCTCTCCTCCCGTCCCCCCGTCTCCCCCTCCCAGGGCAGTGCCCGGCGGGCGAGCTGGAGGCCCCGGCGGTGGTGACCGTGGTGTTGGGGCAGGACGCGGAGCTGCCCTGCTTCTACCGGGGCGAGCCCGGCGAGCGGGTGGAGCAGGTGGCCTGGGCCCGGGTTGGGGCCGGGGAGCTGGCGCTGCTCAACGCGCAGTACGGGCTGCACGTGAGCGAGGCCTACGCCGGGCACGTGGCCCTGCCCGCCCGCCCGCAGCCCCGGGACCCGGCCGACGGCGCCGTCCTGCTGCGCAACGCCGTGCAGGCCGACGAGGGAGACTACGAGTGCCGCGTCAGCACCTTCCCGGCTGGTAGCTTCCAGGCCCGGCTCCGCCTCCGGGTGCTGGGTGAGTGTCCGGGCCCGGGGGACCCACAGTGGGGAGACCGGGGGGGTTTTCCAGGCTGGGGGGACACTGCAGGGGCAGGGAAAATGGGGCTGGGGGGACTGAGGCCGGAGGTGTGGGTCTGGGGGAGTGCGAGGGTGGGGAGACTCTTTTAGACTGTGAGCCCACTGTTGGGTAGGGACTGTCTCTATATGTTGCCAACTTGGACTTCCCAAGCGCTTAGCCCAGTGCTCTGCACATAGTAAGCGCTCAATAAATACGATTGATTGATTGATCGATTGAGACCGGGGCCTGGGATGGATGGCCGACGGGGCAAGGGAGTGTGAAGCCGCGGTGACTCGGGCCTGAGTGTGGAGCTGGGGAAAATGGACCCAGGCGCTGGAGGATGCGACCCCCGGGGAGAGCGGACCCAGGAGTCCGGGCCTGGCGGGAGAGGCGGTTAGGAGGCCGTCGACGCTTGCCCACGAGATCTTCCCCCTTTTCGACTGTGAGCCCACTGTTGGGTAGGGACTGCCTCTATATGTTGCCAATTTGTACTTCCCAAGCGCTTAGTCCAGTGCTCTGCACATAGTAAGCGCTCAATAAATACGATTGATGATGATGATGATGATGATGATGATGATGAGCGTCTCTCCGCCCCCGCAGTGCCCCCGCTGCCCACGCTGAACCCGGGGCCGCCGCTGGAGGAGGGTCAGGGCCGGACCCTGGCGGCCTCCTGCACGGCCGAGGGCAGCCCGGAGCCCACGGTGTCCTGGGAGACCCCGGTCAAGGGCTCGGCCACCAGCCGCTCGGCCGCCCGGCCCCGCTCGGCCGCCGTGACCACCGAGTTCCACCTCGTGCCCAGCCGCAGCATGAACGGGCAGCCGCTCACCTGCGTCGTGTCTCACCCCGGCCTGCCCGAGGACAAGAGGATCACCCACCGGCTCCGCGTGGCCTGTGAGTGGCGGGGACGGGCATGGGTGGGGCTGGGGGAAGCAGCCCGGCCTTTGGAGTCCGAGGTACCTATTTATTACTCTATTTATTTATTTATCTATTTTATTTGTACATCTCTATTCTATTTATTTTATTTTGTTAGTACGTTTGGTTTTGTTCTCTGTCTCCCCCTTTTAGACTGTGAGCCCACTGTTGGGTAGGGACTGTCTCTAGATGTTGCCAATTTGTACTTCCCAAGCGCTTAGTACAGTGCTCTGCACATAGTAAGCGCTCGATAAATACGATTGATGATGATGATGATGGTGGTCGTGGGTTCAAATCCCCGCCCCGCCAATCGCCAGCTGGGTGACTCTGGGCGAGTCGCTTCACTTCTCTGGGCCTCACTTCCCTCACCTGTCAAAGGGGGATGAAGACTGTGAGCCCCCCGTGGGACAACGCGATCACGTTGTAACTTCCCCAGCGCTTGGAACAGTGCTCTGCACATAGTTTAGCGCTTAATAAATGCCATCATTATTATTATTATGGGTGGGGCTGGGGGGGCGGCCGGGGGGCAACCGGGGGAGCGGGGCTTGGACAGGGGAAGCAACCAGGTCGAGCCCAAAATCCGCCAATCTCTACACTCTGAGCTCCTTGTGGGCCGGGAATGTGTCTGTTCACTGTTCTTTTGTCCTCTCCCAAGCGCTTAGTACAGTGCTTTGCACATAGTAAGCGCTCAATAAATCCGACTGAACGGGATTGGACATCCAGAGACCCTGGTTCTCATCCCGGCTCTGCCCCAAGACCTGCTGGTGGCTTTCATTCAAGTGACATTTATTCAATCGTATTTAATAATAATAATAATAATGATGGCATTTGTTAAGCGCTTACTATGTGCAAAGCACTGTTCTAAGCGCTGGGGGGGATACAAGGCAATCAGGTTGTCCCACGTGGGGCTCACAGTCATCATCCCCATTTTACAGATGAGGTAACTGAGGCTCCGAGAAGTCAAGTGGGTGCCCAAGGCCACACAGCAGACACGTGGTGGAGCCGGGATTCGAACCCATGACCTCTGACTCCAAAGCCCGGGCTCTTTCCACTGAGCCACGCTGCTTCTCATTTATTGAGCGCTTACCTTGTGCAGAGCACTGGACTAAGCGCTTGGAAGAGGACAACAGAACAATAAACTGACGTATTCCTTGCCCCCGCTGAGCTGGCAGTCTAGTGGCTGAACCTCTCTGGGCTTCCCATAAAATGGAGATAAGATCCTTCATCGTCAACGGAATTTATGGAGCGCTCATCGCGTGCGGAGCACCGGACTAAGCGCTTGGGAGAGTAGTAACAATAATAATACTTGCGGTATCTGTTAAGCGCTTTCTATGGGCCAGGCACTGTGCTAAGCGCTGGGGAGGATGAAAGCAATCAGGTTGGACACAGTCCCTGTCTCTTATGCGGCTCACGGTCTTCATTCGTATTGTTGTCTGTCTCCTCGCCTCTAGACTGGGAGCTCGTTGTGGGCAGGAAATGTGTCTGTTGTTGTATTGTCCTCTCCCAAGCACTTAGTTCATTCAATCGTATTTATTGAGCGCTTACTGTGTGCAGAGCACTGGACTAAGCGCTTGGGTAGTACAAGTTGGCCACCGTGTGCAAAGCTTAGTACAGTGCTTTGCACACAGTAAGCGCTCAATAAATACGATGGAATGGAATGAATGAATGAACTTGTTGTGGGCAGGGATTGTCACTGTTAACTGTCACATCACACTTTCCCAAGCACTTAGTCCAGTGCTCCGCGCACAGTAAGCGCTTAATAAGCACAACTGAATGAATGAATCCCCATTTTACAGACGAGGGAGCGGAGGCCCGGAGAAGCGAAGTGACTCGCCCAAGGTCACACAGCAGACAAGTGAGGGAGGCGGGATTAGAACCCAGGGCTGGGATCTAGCCACTAGGCCGTGCTGCTCCTATGAAATTCAATATGACACAACACAACAGAGTCAGTAGTTCCCTACACGTGACGATAATTGCTCACCCTCCCTCTTCGACTAGAAGCCTGAAAAGGGCAAGGACTGGGCCTCACCTGATTATTTTGGATGTATTTAGGTACCTAGAAAGCGCTTTTAAAAATACCATAATAATTAACGGCGTTTATTGAGCACTCACCGATAATGATGGTATTTGTTAAGCGCTTACCGCGCGTCGAGCACTGTTCGGAGCGCTGAGGTCGATACCAGGTAATCACGTTGGCTGCAGCCCCTGTCCCGCATGGAGGGTGGCGGAGGGGCGGGGGTCACGGTCGTCATCCCCATTTTGCAGATGAGGTCACTGAGGCCCAGAGAAGTGAAGTGACTTGCCCAGGGTCACGCAGCAGACAGGGACTTACCGTCGGCCTAGTTGATCGATGCTAATAGGAGGTGGTGGGATGGCAGAGATGGGCCATGGAGGGTGGCGGAGGGGCGGGGGTCACGGTCGTCATCCCCATTTTACAGATGAGGTCACTGAGGCCCAGAGAGGTGAAGTGACTTGCCCAGGGTCACGCAGCAGACAGGGACTTACCGTCGGCCTAATTAATCGATGCTAATAGGAGGTGGTGGGGTGGCAGAGATGGGCAACTAAGGACACAGACGGGCGCTGGTTGCAACTGGGTGGGCGTGCGGGGAGGGGGCACAGTTCTGGATATTGGGGAGTTGGGGGAGAGGAATCCGTGGACCTGGGTTCTAATCCCCCTCTAGACCAGCTCCTTGCAGGCAGGGAATGTGTCTGTTGTATTAATAACGGTAGCATTTATTAAGCGCTTACTACGTGCAAAGCGCTGTTCTAAGCGCTGGGGAAGTTAACAAGGTGATCAGGTTGTCCCACGGGGGGCTCCCAGTCTTCATCCCCATTTTCCAGATGAGGTAACTGAGGCCTAGAGAAGTGAAGTGACTTGCCCAAAGTCACACAGCTGATAAGTGGTGGAGCCGGGATTTGAACCCATGACCTCTGACTCCAAAGCCCAGGCTCTTTCCACTGAACCACGCTGCTTCTAATACTACGGTATTAGTACACCCTACTCTCCCAAACGCTTAGTACAGCGCTCTGCACGCAGTAAGCGCTCACTGAATACGGTTGGCCGACCGACTGGCTAATCTCGGCTCTGCCTCTTGCCTGCTGGGTGACCTTGGGCAAGTCACTTCACTTCTCTTTGCCTCTGTTTCCTCAACTGTAAAATGGGGATTCAAAACCTGTTCTCCTTCCTGCTTAGACTCTAAGCCCCAGATGAGTCCAACCTGATTAACCTGTACTTCCTCAGTGCCTAGGATGGTGCTTGACACGTAATAAGAGCTGAAATAACATTAAAAAAAGGGGGGGAGGGCTCCGATCAGTGATATTTATTGAGCGCTTCCCGGGTACAGATCTATCCTATTTATTTTATTTTGTTAGTATGTTTGGTTTTGTTCTCTATCTCCCCCTTTTAGACTGTGAGCCCACTGTTGGGTAGGGACTGTCTCTATATGTTGCCAATTTGTACTTCCCAAGCGCTTAGTACAGTGCTCTGCACATAGTAAGCGCTCAATAAATACAATTGATGATGATGATGATGATCGACGGCATTCGTCGAGCGCTTACCGTGTGCGGAGCACTGAGATGGAAAACGCGTCCGATCCGATTAACTCGAATCTACCTCGGTGCCTAGGACAGTCCGAGGCCATTGTTGGGTAGGGACCGTCTCTATATGTTGCCAACTTGTACTTCCCAAGCGCTTAGTACAGTGCTCTGCACGCAGTAAGCTCTCAATAAATACGATTGAACTAATGAATAATAATAATAATTAAGGTACTTGTTAAGTGCTTACTAGGGGCCAAGCACTGGACTAAGCGCCGGGGTAGATTTGAAGTAATCAGGTTGGACACAGTCCCCGCCCCGCATGGGGCTCACGCTCTCCGCCCCCATTTTCCAGATGAGGAAACTGAGGCCCAGAGAAGTGAAGCGACTTGCCCGAGGTCACACAGCGGACAAGTGAGGGAGGCGGGATTAGAACCCGGGTCTTTCTCACTCCCAGGCCCCGGGGTCTAGCCACTACGCCACGTTAAAAAAAGGGGATTCCCCAATTGGAGACATTTACTGAGCGCTTTCTGTGTGCGAGCAGTGGAGGGGGTCCAAGACAGTAGAGCTGGTAGACACCATCCCTGCCCACAAGGAGATTCATTCATTCATTCATTCGATCGTATTTATTGAGCGCTTACTGTGTGCAGAGCACTGGACTAAGCGCTTGGGAAGTCCAAGTTGGCAACATCTAGAGACGGTCCCTACCCAACAGCGGGCTCACAGTCGAGAAGGGGGAGACAGACAACAAAGCAAAACGTATTAACAAAATAAAATCAATAGAATAAATATGTACAAATAAAATAAATAGAGTAATAGATATGTACAAACATATATACACATATACAGGTGCTGTGGGGAGGGGAAGGAGGTAAGATGAGGGGATGGGAAGGGGGAGGAGGGGAAAATAAATGGAGTAATAAATACGTACAAACATATATACATATATACAGGTGCTGTGGGGAGAGGAAGGAGGTAAGATGAGGGGATGGGAAGGGGGAGGAGGGGAAAATAAATAGAGTAATAAATACGTACAAACATATATACATATATACAGGTGCTGTGGGGAGAGGAAGGAGGTAAGGTGAGGGGATGGGAAGGGAGAGGAGGGGAAAATAAATGGAGTAATAAATACATACAAACATATATACATATATACAGGTGTTGTGGGGAGAGGAAGGAGGTAAGGTGAGGGGATGGGAAGGGGGAGGAGGGGAAAATAAATAGAGTAATAAATACGTACAAACATATATACATATATACAGGTGCTGTGGGGAGAGGAAGGAGGTAAGGTGAGGGGATGGGAAGGGGGAGGAGGGGAAAATAGAGTAATAAATACGTGCAAACATGTATACATATATACAGGTGCTGTGGGGAGAGGAAGGAGGTAAGATGAGGGGGAGGAGGGGGAGAGGAAGGAAGGGGCTCAGTCTGGGAAGGCTTCCTGGAGGAGGGAGATTGCGGCCTAGAGAGGGAAGCAGACCCCCTGCCAAGCCCCAGCGGTTAGCACAGCGCTCTGCGCCCGGTAAGCGCTCAGTAAGTACGGTCGAATGAGCCGGCAGCCCCTCACTCGAGTGCCCTGTTGCTTGTGCACCCCTAGATCTGGCCGAGCCTTCCGTGTGGGGCCTGGAGGATCCCGAAGAGTGGCACGAGGGTAAAGAGGGGGCGATGCTGAAGTGCCTGGGCGAAGGGCAACCGCCCCCCTCCTTCAACTGGACCCGGTGAGGGGGGTCCCTCTGCCCAGGCTGACCGGAGGGCCGGGGCCCAGCTCTCACGCGTGGCGCCTCGTCCGCGGCTGGGCCGCGCGGCGGCACACGGGTCGGCCCGCACCCGGCACACGTGTGGCCCCACGGAGGTGCCCGGCCCACCCTGGGGGCTGCCGCATGGGACGGAGGGTGGGCGGCGGGACCGGCCGATGACAGCAGGCCGGATCTGGGCGTGGGGCAAGGCCGGTTTGGGGGTGGGGGCCGGAGGGAGGGAGGGGAGGTCAGGCTGGGCGGCTCTGCCCGTGTCCAGACCCGTCGGGGGGAGGAGGGGCACCGTGGGAACGGGCAGGCGGCTGGGGGTGACGTCACCCCCCGGGTGGAGGGAGCTGCCCGGGCACGTCGCGGCTGGTGCCCCAGGCCGGCCCGGCGCCCGTCGGCTCACCCGCCGCCTTCCCCTCCCTCTCCCCTCCCGGCCCGCAGGCCGGACGGGCCGCTGCCCACCGGGGTGCGGGCGGACAAGGGGACCCTCCTGTTCCCCGCCCTCACCCCGGACCTCGGGGGCACCTACGTCTGCCGCGTGAGCAACGCCATGGCCACCCGCGAGAGCCAGGTCGTCGTCGACGTCAAAGGTGAGAAGGCCGGGGCGGCGGGGCCCGGCGGCGGGCGGGCCGGGGGCCGGAGAGGGTGGGCGCCGTCCAACCGGGCCCGTCCGCGCCCTCTGCCCATCCGGCCCCAGTCCCCGACCCGGAAGGCCCACCGGTGGACGTGGTGTCGGCGTCGGTGGTGGCGGTGGGGGTGATCGCCGCCCTGCTCCTCTGCCTGCTCGTGGCCGCCGTGGTGCTCATGTCCCTCTACCACCGGCGGAAGACCCAGAGGCTCTCGCAGAAATAGTGAGTGGGGGGCGAGGACGGGGGGCACGGACGGGGCGGGGGCCCGGGGAGCCCCTCTGCCACGGAAACTCGCCGTAGGCGGGGGATTCATTCGTTCATTCAATCATATTTATTGAGCGCTTACTGTGTGCAGAGCACTGGACTAATCAATCAATCAATCAATCGTATTTATTGAGCGCTTACTATGTGCAGAGCACTGTACTAAGCGCTTGGGAAGTACAAATTGGCAATACGTAGAGACGGTCCCTACCCAACAGTGGGCTCACAGTCTAAAAGGGGGCTCACAGTCTAAAAGCGGGCTCACAGTCTAAAAAAGTGGGCTCACAGACTAAGCGCTTGGGAAGTCCAAGTTGGCAACATCTAGAGACGGTCCCTATCCAACAGCGGGCTCACAGTCTAGAAGGGGGAGACAGACAACAAAACAAAACGTATTAACAAAATAAAATAAATAGAATAAATATGTACAAATAAAATAAATAAATAGACAAATCCATACAAACATATATACATATATACAGGTGCTGTGGGGAGGGGAAGGAGGTAAGGCGGGGGGGGAGGGGGAGAGGAAGGACGGGGCTCAGTCTGGGAAGGCCTCCTGGAGGAGGTGAGCTCTCAGTAGGCTCAGTGGAAAGAGCCCGGGCTTTGGAGTCGGGGGTCACGGGTTCAAATTCCGGCTCTGCCGATTGTCAGCTGTGTGACTTTGGGCGAGTCGCTTCACTTCTCTGTGCCTCAGTGACCTCATCTGGAAAATGGGGATGAAGCCTGTGAGCCCCCCGTGGGACACCCTGCTCACCTTGTAAACCCTCCAGCACTTAGAACAGGGCTTTGCACAGAGTAAGCGCTTAATAGTATGTTTGGTTTTGTTCTCTGTCTCCCCCTTTTAGACTGTGAGCCCACTGTTGGGTAGGGACTGTCTCTATATGTTGCCAATTTGGACTTCCCAAGCGCTTAGTACAGTGCCCTGCACATAGTAAGCGCTCAATAAATACGATCGATGATGATGATGATAAATGCCATTATTATTATTAACGCTGCAGTAGGAAACCTGGGGTCCGCGGCCCCCTGCGGGGCGTGAAGTTGGAAAGGTGGGGATCCGGTGAAAGGCCAGAGGCAGCACGGCCTAATGGACAGAGATGTGTCTCTTTAATAATAATCAGAATAATGATGGTATTTGTTAAGCGCCTACTAGGTGCCAAGTAAGCACCGGGGGCGATCCAAGGTCATGGGATTGTCCCGCATGAGGCTCACAGTCTTCATCCCCGTTTCACAGAGGAGGCCACTGAGGCTCAGAGAAGTAAAGTGACTCACCCAAAGTCACACAGCGTGGCTCAGTGAAAAGAGCTCGGGCCTTGGAGTCGGAGGTCGTGGGTTCAAATCCCGGCTCCGCCAATTGTCAGCCGGGTGACTTTGGGCAAGTCACTTCACTTCTCTGAGCCTCAGTTACCTCCCCTGTAAACCGGGGATGAGGACTGGGAGCCCCCCGTGGGACAACCTGATCACCTTGTAACCTCCCCGGCGCTTAGAACAGGGCTTTGCACATAGTAAGCGCTTAACAAATGCCATTATAAGTGGCGGAGCCGGGATTAGAACCCATGGCTTCTGGCTCCCAAGCCCGGACTCTTTCCACTGAGCCACGCCGCTTCTCTATTGTTCTTTATTGTTCTATCGTACACTCCCGAGAGCTTAGTACAGTGCTTTGCACATGGTAAGTGCTCAATAAATACAATTGAATGAACAGAGCTCCTTGCGGGCAGGGAATGCGTCTGCTTATTGTTCTGTCGGACTCCCCCAAGCACTTAGTACAGTGCTCCGCACACAGTAAGCGCTCAATAAATACGATTGATGATGATGTATATATGCTTGTACATATCTATTACTCTATTTATTTATTTATTTTACTTGTACATATCTATTCTATTTATTTTATTTTGTTAGCGTGTTTGGTTTTGTTCTCTGTCTTGCCCTTTTAGACTGTGAGCCCACTGTTGGGTAGGGACTGTCTCTGTATGTTGCCGATTTGTACTTCCCAAGCGCTCAGTCCAGTGCTCTGCACATAGTAAGCGCTCAATAAATACGATTGATTATGATGATGATGATGATGATGATGATGATGATGATGATGATGCTCTGCACACGGTAAGTGCTCAATAAATGCAATCGAATGAACGGCGCTCCTTGCGGGCAGGGAACGCGTCTGTTCATTGTTCCATTGGACTGTCCTAAGCGCTTAGGACAGTGCTCTGCACACTGTAAGCGCTCAATAAATACGATTGACTGACTGACTTCCCTTTGCCTCTTCGCCCTCTCCCTTCTGCGCCCCCGTGACTTGCTCCCTTCCTTCATTTCCCTCCTCCCAACCCCACGGCCCTTAGGTCCATCTCCGTCATTTCTTTATTTCTATTCCTGTCTCCCTCCCACCTCCAGACTGTAAGATCACTGTGGGCAGGGAGGTGTCTGCTATAGTGGACTCTCCCAAGCGCTTAGGACAGTGCTCTGCACGCAATAAGTGCTCAATAAATAGGACTCGATGAAGGGATGAAAGCTCCGACCTGGAGGTTGGGGGGCCTGGGTTCTAATCCCAGCTCCGCCACGAGTCACTTCAGACAGTCAGTCGGGGGTATTTATTGAGCGTTTACTGTGTGCAGAACATCGGAGGGGAGGGACGATAGAACAATATAACAGACACATTCCCTGCCCACAACAAGTTTACAGTCTAGAGGGGAGGCTTCACTGGTCTGGGCCTCAGTTTCCTCCTCTGTAAATTGGGGATTCGATCCCGGCTCATTCATTCACTCAGTGGTATTGATTGAGCGTTTACTGTGTGCAGAACACCGGATTACGCAGTTGGGAGGGGACGATAGAACAATATAACAGACACATTCCCTGCCCACAACGAGCTTACAGTCTAGAGGGGAGGCTTCGCCGGTCTGGGCCTCAGTTTCCTCCTCTGTAAATTGGGGATTCGATTCCGGCTCATTCATTCACTCAGTGGTATTGATTGAGTGTTTACTGTGTGCAGAACACCGGATTATGCAGTTGGGAGGGGACGATAGAACAATATAACAGACACATTCCCTGCCCACAATGAGCTTACAGTCTAGAGGGGAGGCTTCACCGGTCTGGACCTCAGTTTCCTCATCTGTAAATTGGGGATTCGATCCCGGCTCCTTCATTCACTCAGTGGTATTGATTGAGCGCTTACTGTGTGCAGAACACCGGATTACGCAGTTGGGAGGGGACGATAGAACAACATAACAGACACATTCCCTGCCCACAACGAGCTTACAGTCTAGAGGGGAGGCTTTGCCGGTCTGGGCCTCAGTTTCCTCATCTGTAAATTGGGGATTCGATCCCGGCTCCTTCATTCACTCAGTGGTATTGATTGAGCGCTTACTGTGTGCAGAACACCGGATTACGCAGTTGGGAGGGGACGATAGAACAACATAACAGACACATTCCCTGCCCACAACGAGCTTACAGTCTAGAGGGGAGGCTTTGCCGGTCTGGGCCTCAGTTTCCTCATCTGTAAATTGGGGATTCGATCCCGGCTCATTCATTCACTCAGTGGTATTGATTGAGCGTTTACTGTGTGCAGAACACCGGATTACGCAGTTGGGAGGGGACGATAGAACAATATAACAGACACATTCCCTGCCCACAACGAGCTTACAGTCTAGAGGGGAGGCTTCACCGGTCTGGGCCTCAGTTTCCTCATCTGTAAATTGGGGATTCGATCCCGGCTCATTCATTCACTCAGTGGTATTGATTGAGCGTTTACTGTGTGCAGAACACCGGATTACGCAGTTGGGAGGGGACGATAGAACAATATAACAGACACATTCCCTGCCCACAACGAGCTTACAGTCTAGAGGGGAGGCTTCACCGGTCTGGGCCTCAGTTTCCTCATCTGTAAATTGGGGATTCGATCCCGGCTCATTCATTCACTCAGTGGTATTGATTGAGCATTTACTGTGTGCAGAACACCGGATTACGCAGTTGGGAGGGGACGATAGAACGATATAACAGACACATTCCCAGCCCACAACGAGCTTACAGTCTAGAGGGGAGGCTTCGCCGGTCTGGGCCTCAGTTTCCTCATCTGTAAATTGGGGATTCGATCCCGGCTCATTCATTCACTCAGTGGCATTTATTGAGTGCTTACTGTGCGCAGACCACTGGACCGAGCACTTGGGAAAGGACAATAAAACAATACAAGGGACACATTCCCTGCCCACAACGAGTTTACAGTCTAGAGGGGAGGCTTCGCCGGTCTGGGCCTCAGTTTCCTCATCTGTAAATTGGGGATTCGATCCCGGTTCCTTCATTCACTCAGTGGTATTTATTGAGTGCTTACTGTGCGCAGACCACTGGACCGAGCACTTGGGAAAGGAAAATTAAACAATATAAGGGACACATTCCCTGCCCACAACGAGCTTACAGTCTAGAGGGGAGGCTTTGCTGGTCTGGGCCTCAGTTTCCTCATCTGTAAATTGGGGATTCGATCCCGGCTCCTTCATTCACTCAGTGGTATTTATTGAGTGCTTACTGCGCGCAGACCACTGGACCGAGCACTTGGGAAAGGACAATAAAACAATATCTTAACTTCTCTGATCCTCAGTTCCCTCATCTGTAAAACGGGGATTAAGACTGTGAGCCCCCCATGGGACAACCTGATCACCTTGTATTCCCCCCCCCAGCGCTTAGAACAGTGCTTTGCACATAGTAAGCGCTTAACAAATGCCATCATTATTATTATTATTATAAGAGACACATTCCCTGCCCACAACGAGCTTACAGTCTAGAGGGGGACTTTGCCGGTCTGGGCCTCAGTTTCCCCATCTGCAAAATGGGGAATTCAATCCCTCTTCTCCCTCCTACTTAGACTGTGAGCCCCAAGTGGGACAGGGATGGGGTCAGACCTGATTGTCTTGTCTCCCACCCCCCAGTGCTTAGCACATAGTAAGTGCTCAACAAGTACCTTAAATTGTACTGGGCGGGGGGAGGCCCACCTGTGCTCACACAAACACACACACACACAGACACACAAATGAACAAGTCCCTCTCGGGCTGGGGACCCCTCCGGGGGGGACCAGAAGAGAGATGTCTCTCACCACCCTCACCCTGACGGTATCTCTCTCCGTCTCTCCGACGGTATCTCTCTCCGTCTCTCCGTCCGGCAGCGAGGAGGAGCTGACCCTGACGAGGGAGAACTCCATCCGCCGGCTGCATTCCCACCACTCGGACCCCCGGACCCAGGTGAGTGACCAGCAGGCCCAGGGGAAAGGGGGGGGGGTGGTGTCCCTCCTCTCCCCTCATTCATTTCCATTCATTCAATCGTATTTATTGAGCGCTTACTGTGTGCAGAGCACTGGACTAAGCGCTTGGGAAGGACACGTCGGCAACCTAGAGAGACGGTCCCTACCCGACAACGGGTTCCCGGGCTAGAAGGGGGAGACAGACAACAAAACAAAACATGTGGACAGGAGTCAAGTCGTCAGAACAAATGGAATTAAAGCTAAATGCACATCATTGACTAAATAAATAGAATAGTAAATATGGACAAGTAAAATAGAGTAATAAATCTGCGCAAACATATATACAGGTCAAGTCGTCAGAACAAATAGAATTAAAGCTAAATGCACATCATTGACTAAATAAATAGAATAGTAAATATGGACAAGTAAAATAGAGTCATAAATCTGCACAGACATATATACAGGTGCTGTGGGGAGGGGAAGGAGGTAGGGCGGTGGGGATGGGGAGGAGGAGAGGCTAGACTGTGAGCCCACTGTTGGGTTGCGTAGGGACCATCTCTATATGTTGCCAACTTGTACTTCCCAAGCGCTTAGTACAGTGCTCTGCACACGGTAAGCGCTCAATAAATACGATTGATTGATTAATTGATTGATTGATCCCCCTTTTAGACTGTGAGCCCACTATTGGGTAGGGACTGTCTCTATATGTTGCCAACTTGTACTTCCCAAGCGCTTAGTACAGTGCTCTGCACACAGTAAGCGCTCAATAAATACGATTGATGATGATGATGATGATTGATTGATTGATTGATTGATTGAAAAAGGGGGCTCGGTGTGGGAAGGCCTCTTGGAGGAGGTGAGCTCTCAGTAGGGCTTTGAAGGGAGGAAGAGAGCTCCCGGGGCCTGCGGTGGGAGAGCCGAGGCCGGTGGTGGCCGTCCTCCCCCGGGGTGGACAGGTCAGCGGCCAGAGCCCTGCCATGACCGGCCCCTTCGGGTCCTCAGCAGGAGGAGAGCGTCGGGCTGAGAGCCGACGGTCACCCGGACAGTCTCAAGGACAACAGCAGCTGCTCCGTCATGGTGAGGCCCGGCCTTGTCCCGTGGGGTGGCTCCCCGGGACCCGCTGCAGGGGTCCTCACCCCCCCCGCCCCGGCCCCCGTCATTCCCACCCCATTCCTCTGCCTTGCTCCCTTGTTGGTGTTCCCCACCGCCAAATGGCCGAGCCTGAGGCCTAGCCCACCGCTTCTGTGTTACCAGCCAAGGTGCCCCCCTCGCCCTCTCTCTGAGCCCCCCCCCAGCATCCCAAGCCCAGGACCCCCATTCCCAACTCCCCTCTGCCCCGGACTCCTTATCCGTCTTGGCCCTGAAGCCAAGCCCCCCTGCCCCTCCCATTTCCTGCCCAGGTCCCCTGCCCTTCTATAATAATAATGACATTTATTAAGCGCTTACTCTGTGCAGAGCACTGTTCTAAGCACTGGGGCGGATACAAGGTGATCAGGTTGTCCCACGGGGGGGGGGGGGCTCACAGTCTTCATCCCCATTTTCCAGATGAGGTAACTGAGGCCCAGAGAAGTGGAGTGACTTGCCCAGAGTCACCCAGCTGACAGTTGGCGGAGCCGGGATTTGAACCCATGACCGTTGACTCCAAAGCCCGGGCTCTTTCTGCTTCTAGGCCCAGGCCCCTTCCCTGCCCTCCTCCTTCCCCTCCCGACCCCCAGCCCCAGCCCTGGACCCCCAACCCTTCCCCCGCCCGGGCTTCCCTGCCCCATCCGGGCCCACCCCCGAGCGGTAACCCGGACCTCCCCCTCGCCCCGCGGCGACTGTGCCAGCAGAGCGAGGAGCCCGAGGGCCGCAGCTACTCCACGCTGACCACGGTGCGGGAGATCGAGACGCAGACGGAGCTGCTGGCGCGGGCGGAGGACGACGAGGAGCAGCCGCGCGACGCGGGCATCAAGCAGGCCATGAGCCACTTCGTGCAGGAGAACGGGACGCTGCGGGCCAAGCCCACCACGGGGAACGGGATCTACATCAACGGGCGGGGCCACCTGGTCTGAGCCCCGGGGCCCGGCCGGCTCGGGGGGCGAGGGAGGAGGGAGGGCGACGCTGAGGAGGGACCCCCGCCTCCCACCCTGCCACCTGCTGAGGTCCGGGGCACCCACGGGCTCACCCCCATCCCCGCTCTGGGGGGCGGCACGTGTTGAGTGTGAGTGGGTCGGACCCCCCCCAGCCCCCCGCCCCGAGCTGGGCTGTATTTATGGGGAGGGGGGCGAGGGGATAAGCCGAGAGGGGCCCTCCACCCCCTCCCCCGAAGCCCCCCGGCCCGGCGTTGAGTGCATGCGTGCGTGGGTTTGTGTGCGCCGGTGTGTCCCTCCCCTCGGTGGGTCCCCCGGGACCCCGGAGCAGTATTAGGCGAGGCGGAGGGGGGTCGGGGGGTCGGGGGCGGCGCCGGTGGGAGGCGGCGAGGCGGAGCATCCTCCGAGGGATGCTCTCCGGGGTTACCATGGCAACCGGCCTCCGCGAGCCTGGACCAGCGCTGCCCCGGACCGGCGCTGCCCCCTGGCGGCCGCCGGGGGCGAGGCGCCTTGCGCATCCCAGGAGCAAGGCCTGGGCGGTGGGAGGGAGGGGGGGAACAGTATTCCCGGCTCCCTGCACCCCCTTTCCCGCCCCCAAATCCCGATTTCCAGCTGTGCCCGAAGAGGGCTCCGCCCGCCCCGGGGGCTTCCGGGAGCGGGAGCCCGGCCGCAGAGCTCGGGAGGAATGGAAGGGCAGCCGACCCCCGTCCCTGGGATGGGGAGGGGGATAATAAGCAGAATAATAATGATAATGGTATTTGTTAAGCGCTTACTATGTGCAGAGCACTGTTCTAAGCGCTGAGCACTGTTCTATGGGGCCCAGACCCCTCCCCACCCCTCTGGGATCTCCCTCCGGCCGGACCCCTGCAGCTGTTGGGGGGAAACCAACCCGTGCTGGCTTCCCTGGGAAGACCCCCTGAGATGGGGACGGGGAAAGGCGTGTGTGCATGGGTGCGTGTGTGTGTGTGTGAGAGTGTGTGTGTGTGTGTGTGTGTGTGTACACACGTGTACAGCCAACCCCCCCCACCCCGTGCCCCCACCAGGAGGGTGTACACTGGTTAACCCCACTCTGTAGCGGACAATGTCAGGAAGGTTCTTGGCGCGGGGCACCGGCCTAGATCATGTAAATACCATGTACATAGCGCCCTATACATACGTGTACATAGCTGTACAGGCACACGCGGGACCTCGTCTCCCCATCCACACGGCTCTTTTTTGTAAATAAATCCCTCGCTGACCACTCCCTGCTGAGCCCGCCTCGTTCCTTCCGCCTTCCCCTTTCCTCCCCACTGACCCCAGACTCTCATCCCAGGCTAGGTCCGTAGCGTCCTCTCCCAAGCGTTTAGCATGGTGCTTTGCACACACCGTATGCAGTCGGGAAATACGATTGAACGAACGGTCTGCCTGGGAGGGAGGGGGGAGAGAGAGAAAGAGAATTCCCCCCTCCCATAAGCAGCTTGGCCTAGTGGCTAGAGCCCGGGCCTGGGAATCAGAAGGACCTGGTTTCTAGTCCCCGCTCTTCCACTTGTCTGTTGGGTGACCTTGGGTAAGTCACTTCACTTCTCTGGGCCTCAGTGACCTCACCTGTAAAATGGGGATGAAGAGTGTCAGCCCCACTGTCAGGGGGACGGGACTGTGTCCAGCCTGATTTGCTCCTATTGCAAGCCAATGGATTGCGTTGCTTGGTTTTGCTTAACAAAAACCGCAATTATTATTATTGTATCCACCCCAGCGCTTAGAACAGCATCTGGTGCATAGTATTCATTTAACAAATACTGCCATTATTATTATTATTAAAATAGGGCTTAATAATAATAATGACATTTGTTCGTTCATTCATTCAATCATATTTATTGAGCACCTACTGTGTGCAGAGGACTGTCCTAAGCGCTTGGGAAGTACAAGTCGGCAACATATAGAGACGGTCCCTACCCAACAACGGGCTCACAGTCTAGAAGGACTTTTGTTCTTGTTTGTTAAGCGCTCACTATGAGGCTCGTTGCGAGACGGGGATTGTGTCCAAACAGATTAGACTTTTAGACTGTGAGCCCACTGTTGGGTAGGGACTGTCTCTACATGTTGCCGATTTGTACTTCCCAAGGGCTTAGTACAGTGCTCTGCACATAGTAAGCGCTCAATAAATACGATGGATAAATACAATTGATGATGATTAGCCTGCATCTCTCCCAGTGCTTAGTATAGTGCCCGGCACGTAGTCGGCGCTTAACAAGTACCGAAATTATTGTTGTTATTATTTTTATTGTTGTTCTAATAACCGCGGGGCAGAGGAATTAGCAGCCCCGGGACCTCTGGCCGTCGGGGGCTTGGGACATCCGAGCCCGTCCGAGCTTGGGACTTCTACTGCCCAGGTCCGAGTGGTGGTCCACGGGCCCGGCTGAGCCCCAAAGCCTCTTCGGAGGCCAGAGCCGTTCCCGCCGCACGTCCCCACCCTCCCCGCCCGGCCAGGCCCCGTCCCACAGTCCGTTCATTCATTCAATCGTATTTATTGAGCGCTTACTGTGTGCAGAGCGCTGGACTAAGCGCTTGGGAAGCCCAAGCCTGGGGAAACGGTAGCCCCCCGTCCGTCCCCGCGGCCAACGGACTGAGGACGGGCCTCGTCTCCCCCGAACCGATGCCTCGCCCCACCCCAGCGCCCTGTGGTTGAAGAGATGCTTAACAGGAAGCGGTACGAAGACTGAGAGACTTCCTCTCTCCCCCTCTCTAGGCCTCTACCTCCCCACGCACACACCCACTGTGCCCTCCCCACTCCTCACCCTCCACGGCCAAGAGGGGCGAAGGAAGAGAAAAGGGAGAGGCCGCGAGCTGCATCTCACGTCCGGGGCCCGCGATCTTTTCCTCCTCCACCCCCCCTCCATCACCACTTCCGCGTGGCGCCGGGCACCGGGGTTCGGGCTGGGAGCCGCCCGCCCCCCGACCCGTCCCGGAGTCCGGCCCCCCACCGCCAGGGCCCGGGGACGACGAGGTCCCCGGCCGCCTCCGCCGCCCCATGGGAGACGCGTAGGCCTCGGGACCCGGGGCGGGGGGGGAGACCGGGCGCCCCGGAGCTCCGCCATGAAGTCTCGGCAGAAGGGTAAGAAGAAGGGCGGCTCGAAGGAGCGGGTGTTTGGGTGTGATCTCTTGGAGCACCTGCAGAACTCCGGCCAAGACGGTAAGGCCCATCCGACGGGGCGGGGAAGGCCGCCGGGGTGGAGGTGGGGGAAAGCGGGGGTCCCCTCGGGACAGGGAGGGGGCAGGAGGGACCCCCGCGCCCGGGGCGGGAGTCGGGACGCTAGGCCGGACCGAGGGGCAGGGCCGGGGGTCGGGTCCGGGGCAGGGTCCCGGCGGCCGGGCGACCAGCGGAGATCTGAGGAGCGAAAGCGAGACCGAGAGGCGGTGAACGGGAGAGGAAATGTGACTCAGGGGGCCGGGGCAGCACCCGGACGGTTGTGTAAGCGACGGCAAGGAGGGGGGATGGGGAAGAGGGACCAAACGGACCCAGGCAGGGGGCCGAGGACGCGGGGACGGGGGTGGACGGCCACAGATGGAGAAGGAAGCCCGGGAGGGAGCGGGCCGGGCCCTTCGGAAACCTGGGTAGGACCACCTGCCTCGCCCCTCACCCCCGGCTCCTCCCGAGAGGGCCAGAGGAGTCCAGACATGGCGGTACTTGGAGAGCGCCCTTCCTCCCGGCCCAGAATCCCCCTCGGCTTTCGCCCCCGGACAGCCGTCTGAGCGCCCCGGCTCCGGTGTGACGGACTGAGCGTCTCGGTTCGGGGGTCACGTTGGGCCTGAAGGCCTCACTTCCCCCTCTGGCCCCATCCCTTACCGTCCCCGTCCCCCCGAGAGGTGGGGGCTCGGCCCTCCTCAAGGGCCAGGGGCGCCCCAGTTTCGGGCAACACCCCCCGGCTGGAGCCTCAAGGAGATCTGAACCCCCCACCCCGCCCCCTCTAGACCGGCAGCTCCTTGTGGGCAGGAACCGCGCCCGTTTATTGTCGTACCGGGCTCTGTGCACGGTAAGCGCTCAACAAATACGATTGAATGAGTGTAATCTGAGGGGCAACGGTCCGGTCATCCTGCCAACCCCACTGGGTAGGGATGGTGTCGACCAGCCGTCCTGTCAAATGCTCTGGAACGCTCAGTACAGTCCTCGGCCTGCTTGAAGCGCTCAATAAAGGTCACCGATGCACCGGGAGCCCGGCGCCGCACCCGGCCACGAGAGCTTCCCTAGGAGCAGAGCCCCCCATCCCCTCCGGGGCCTCAAAACACGCCCTCCCCCCCCCCCAATCTGTCATTTCCTCTTTGCCACCCCACCCCGCTGCCTAGTTTCCGCACTGACAGTCGTCTCCTTCCCCTTTCCTCCTCCCGCCCCCGTCCCCCAGAAAGGGGAGGCCTACCCCAGGCCCCTCCCTCGGGGAATCCCCCGGACCCCCGAACCCCAAAACCGAAGACCCTCCGGGAAAGAGGCTCGCACCCGGGCTACGGGGTCAGTGCGGCAAGCACAAACTTTCCCCCGTCGGAGAACGAGGGACCCTCCTCTATCTCTCCCCATCCCTCCTCCGCATCCGCCTTCCGGACGACGGCGTAATGATAATAACCGTGGTATCGGTGGAGCGCTTACTATGAGCCAAGCATTCTGCTAAAAGCTGAGGTAGATGCGGGATCATCAGGCCCTGTCCCCTATTTTGTTCCCGTTTTATTATTATGAAGCGCTTACCGTGTGCCTAGTAATAACAATAATAACGGTATTTGTTAAGCGCTCACTATGTGCCAAGCACCGGCCTAAGCCCTGGGGGAGATACAAGGTGATCAGGTGGTCCCACGTGGGGGCTCACAGTCTCCATCCCCACTAAAGAAGCAGCGTGGCTCGGTGGAAAGAGCCCGGGCTTGGGAGTCAGAGGTCATGGGTTCAAATCCCGGCTCCACCAGTTGTCAGCTGGGTGACCTTGGGCAAGTCACTTCACTTCTCTGGGCCTTAGTTCCCTCATCTGGAAAATGGGGATTAGGACTGTGAGCCCCACATGGGACAATTTGATCACCTTGTAGCCTCCCCAGGGCTTGGAACAGTGCTTTGCACATAGTAAGTGCTTAACAAATATCATTATTATCCACTGGTTAGAACAGTGCTCCAGCGCTTAGAACAGTGCTTTGCACATAGTAAGCGCTTAATAAATGCCATCATCATTATTATTATTATTATTATTTTACAGACGAGGTAATGGAGGCCCAGAGGAAGGAAGTGACTTGCCCAAGGTCACACAGCAGACCTGTGGCAGAGCCGGGAATAGAACGCATGACCCTTTTACTCCCAGGCCTGAGCCCCATCCACTAGGCCACGCTGCTTCTCGCTAACCCACACTGCGGGAGAGCAGGTCATGGGTTCGAATCCCGGCTCCGCCACTTGTCTGCTGTGTGGCCCTGGGCAAGCCACTTAGCTTCTCCGTGCCTCAGTTACCTCACCTGTAAAATGGGGATGAAGACTGTGAGCCCCCTGTGGGACAACCTGATCACCTTGTGTCCCCCCCCAGCACTTAGAACGGTGCTCTGCACATAGTAAGCACTTAACAAATGCCATCATCATTATTATTATTGTTATTATCTTACCCCATTTTCCAGATGAGGAAGCCAAGGCACAGAGAGGCTAAGTGACTTGCCCGAGGTCACACAGCAAGCAAGTGGCAGAGCCAGGATTATGAACCCGGGTCCCCTGAGTTCCGGGTCTGAGTTCTACCCACGTGGTCACGCTGCTCCTCTCGAAGGTTTATATTCACGGCCACCCCAACCTAACCGCTCAATCAAACGGGTATACTGAGCTCCTGGGCCGGTACGATAGCATTACCAGACACTATCCCTGCCCTCAAAGGGTTTGCAGTCCAGCAGGGGAGATAGAAACAAAATAATCTTAAATTTTGGTGGGAAGGAGAAATAGTCTTTTTGGCCAGGGATCATGTCTACCAACTCTGTTCACGATACTACTACTACTACTACTACTACTACTACCACTACTACTACTACTAATATTTGTTAAGCACTTACTATGTGCCAGGCACTGAACGAAGCGCTGGAGTGGATTGGAGCAAATTAGGTTGGAAGCAGTCTCGATCGCCGTTTTACAGATGGGGCAACCGAGGCAGAGAGAAGCGAAGCGACTTGCCCAAGGTCACACAGCAGACAAGCGGCAGAGCCAGGATTAGAACCTATGACCTTCTGATTTCCAGGCCTGGGCTCTATTCATTAGGCTCTGCTGCTTCTCGGTTGCATTATCCTTTCCACAGTGCTTAGTACAGTGCTCTGCCCACGGTAAACACTCAATAAATAATCAATCAACCAATCGATAGTATTCATTGAGCACTAACTATATGCAGAACGCTCTACTAAGTGCTTAGGACAGGAATAATAATAATGATGGCATTTGTTAAGCGCTTACTATGTGCATTCTAAGCGCTGGGGTGATCAGGTTGTCCCACATGGGGCTCACAGTCTTAATCCCCGTTTTACAGATGAGGTCACTGAGGCTCAGAGAAGTTAAGGGACTTGCCCAAGGTCACACAGCAGACATGTGGCAGAGCCGGGATTCGAACCCATGACCTCTGACTCCAAAGCCCGGGCTCTTTCCACCGAGCCATGCTGCTTCTCTACAGTACAACAGAATTCCCAGACGTGTTCCCTGCCTTTTTTTTTAATGGTATTTATTAAGCACTTACTATGTGCCCGGTACTGTACGAAGCGCTGGGGTAGATACAAATTATCCAGGTGGGCTACAGTCCCTGCCCCACATAGGGCTTACCATCTTAATCCCCAGTTTACAGATAAGGTAACTGAGGCACAGAGAAATGAAATGACTCACCCAAGGTCACACAACAGACAAGTAGTACAGTGCTCTGCACACAGTAAGCGCTCAATAAATATGATTGATTGATTGATTGATTGGTGGAGCCAGGATTAGAACCCACGTCCTTCTGACACTCGGGCCTGTGCTGTATCCACTAGACCGTGCTACTTCCCTGCCTATAACGATCTTACAATCTGGGCTGGGGAGAGAGAGACATTAATATGAATAAATCATTTATACTATATAATTTAAATATACATACATAAGTATGAGAGAAGCAGCGTGGCTCAGTGGAAAGAGCCCAGGCATTGGAATCGGAGGTCATGGGTTCAAATTCCAGCTCCACCAATTAATAATAATAATAATAACGGCATTTATTAAGCGCTTACTATGTGCAAAGCACTGTTCTAAGTGCTGGAGGGATACAAGGTGATCAGGTTGCCCCACGGGGGGCTCACAGTCAATCCCCATTTTACAGATGAGGGAACTGAGGCACAGAGAATTGTCAGCTGCGTGACTTTGGGCAAGTCACTTCACTTCTCTGGGCCTCAGTGACCTCATCTGGAAAATGGGGATGAAGACTGTGAGCCCCCCGTGGGACAACCTGATCACCTTGTTACCTCCCCAGCGCTTAGAACAGTGCTTTGCACATAGTAAGCGCTTCATAAATGCCATCATTATTATTATTATCATTATTAAGTGCGGTGGGGTTGGAGATGGGGTGAAGATCAAATGAAATAATGATAATAATAATCGTGGTATAGTTAAGTGCTTACTATGTGCCAGGCACTGTACTAAATGCCTGGGGGGGAAGACAAGCAAATCGGGTTGGATACAGACCCTGTCCCACATGGGGCTCCCCATTTTACAGATGAGGGAACTGAGGTACAGAGATAATAATAATCATGATGGCATTTGTTAAGCGCTTACTATGTGCCAAGCACCGTTCTAAGCACTGGGGAGGATACAAGGTGATCAGGTTGTCCCCTGTGGGGCTCAGAGTCTTCATCTCCATTTTACAGAGGAGGGAACTGAGGCCCAGAGAAGTGAAGTGACTTGCCCAAAGTCACCCAGCTGACAAGTGGAGGAGCCGGGATTCGAACCCATGACCTCTGACTCCCAAGCCCGGGCTCTTCCCACTGAGCCACGCTGCTTCCCAAGTGTTCTCGAGATGTGAAGCGCTTCTCCAGATGTCAAGTGACTTACCCAAGGTCACACAGCAGACAAGTGGCGGGGCCAGGATTAGAACCCACGACCTTCTGACTCCCGGGCCCGGAGTCTCTATCCACTGGGCCTCATTGCTTCACTGTACCGTCACGCATTTATTCAGATTATTCTATTTGTGAACATTTCTACGTCTCTCCCGGTAAAGTGCCATTCATTCATTCAGTCAGTCGTATTTATTGAGCGCTTACTGTGTGCAGAGCACTGGACTAAACGCTTGGGAAGGACAATTCGGCAACATAGAGAGACGGTCACCACCCCACAATGGGCTCACAGTCTAGAAGGGAACCATGCTGCTTCTCACTGATAAATGGATGACGGAGTTAAAAGAGGGATTGGGGGGAATAAGTGTAAGGAGCAGGAGGCGTCCGGGGATTGAATGCTTTCGGGGAATTCAGGAACTTTCTCCAGGAGCCCCTGCCCAGGATATATGTATATATGTATATATGTTTATACATATTTATTACCCTATTTATTTATTTTCCTTCTACATATCTATTCTATTTATTTTATTGTGTTGGTATGTTTGGTTTGGTTCTCTGTCTCCCCCTTTTAGACCGTGAGCCCACTGTTGGGTAGGGACCGTCTCTAGATGTTGTCAATTTGTACTTCCCAAGCGCTTAGTCCAGTGCTCTGCACATAGTAAGCGCTCAATAAATACGATTGATGATGATGACTATACATGTACATATTTATATATGTTTGTACATATTTATTACCCTATTTATTTATTTATTTATTTTCCTTGTACATGTCTATTCTATTTATTTTATTTTGTTAGTATGTTTGGTTTGGTTCTCTGTCTCCCCCTTTTAGACCGTGAGCCCACTGTTGGGTGGGGACTGTCTCTAGATGTTGCCAGTTTGTACTTCCCAAGCGCTTAGTCCAGTGCTCTGCACATAGTAAGCGCTCAATAAATACGATTGATGATGATGATGACTATATATGTATATATTTATATATGTTTGTACATATTTATTACCCTATTTATTTATTTTCCTTGTACATATCTATTCTATTTATTTTATTTTGTTAGTATGTTTGGTTTTGTTCTCTGTCTCCCCCTTTTAGACTGTGAGCCCGCTGTTGGGTAGGGACTGTCTCTATGGGTTGCCAACTTGGACTTCCCAAGCGCTTAGTACAGTGCTCTGCACATAGTAAGCGCTCAATAAATACGATTGATGATGATGATGATGACTATATATGTATATATTTATATATGTTTGTACATATTTATTACCCTATTTATTTATTTATTTATTTTCCTTGTACATCTCTATTCTATTTATTTTATTTTGTTAGTATGTTTGGTTTTGTTCTCCGTTTCCCCCTTTTAGACTGTGAGCCCACTGTTGGGTAGGGACTGTCTCTAGATGTTGCCAGTTTGTACTTCCCAAGCGCTTAGTCCAGTGCTCTGCACATAGTAAGCGCTCAATAAATACGATTGATGATGATGATGACTATATATGTATATATTTATATATGTTTGTACATATTTATTACCCTATTTATTTATTTATTTTCCTTGTACATCTCTATTCTATTTATTTTATTTTGTTAGTATGTTTGGTTTTGTTCTCCGTCTCCCCCTTTTAGACTGTGAGCCCACTGTTGGGTAGGGACTGTCTCTAGATGTTGCCAGTTTGTACTTCCCAAGCGCTTAGTCCAGTGCTCTGAACAGAGTAAGCGCTCAATAAATACGATTGATGATGATGATGATGATCAGGGAGTGGTGGGAATTGGGGGAGTGGGCTAAAGGGTTTCCAGTGAGAAGCAGCGTGGGCTAGTGGGTAGAGCCCAGGGTTGGGAGTCAGAAGGGCCTGGGTTCTAATCCCGGCTCCGCCACTTGTCCACTGGGTGACCCTGGGCAAGTCACTTCACTTGACTGGGAGTCTGCCGTGTAAAGAGCCCTGTATTGAGCGCTCGGAAGAAGACAGTCCAGTTTGTAGACAAGATTCCCGCCCTCAGGGAGCCTGCAGTTTAGCAGGAAAGTCTCATCCCGTCTTACTCTGTGGAGTCGTCTCCGACCCACGGCGGCGCCACGGACGCATCTCTCCCGGAATGCCCCAGCTCCATCGGCAATCATTCCGGGAGTGGATCCACGGAGTTTTTGGGGCGGAAATATGGAACACCAATTCCAGGATCCTAATCTGGGTGAACAGATTCCGACCGACACCTTCCAAACCGAAGCTCCCTTTTTCCTTTGGTTGGACTTGAGCCTGTCAACTTTTGGCATTAGCGAAGATGGTAAGGTCTTTGTCTCTAGACTGGAAGCTCGTCGTGGGCAGGGAATGTGTCTGTTTACTATATTGCCCTCTCCCGAGCGCTTAGTACAGTGCTCTGCATACAGTAAGCGCCCGATAAATATCATTGGATGAGTTAATTAGTGGGACCCCCCCCCAAACACACCTCACCCTGATAGGGCTGGCTTTCACCAACGGTGATCAAGCGTTTAGTACAGTGCTCGGCACACAGTAAGCGCTCAATAAATACGATTGAATGAATTAGGAGTCAGCCCCGCCCACTCCCTCCAGGATTTTGTAAACCCTTATCATGCCCCTCTCAGCCCGTGTCTTTTTGTTGTTATTGTATTTGTTCGGCGCTTACTATGTGCCAGGCACTGTACTAAGCGCTGGGGGAGATACAAGTCATTCAGGTTGGACCCAGTCCCTGTCCCACATAGGGCTCACGGTCTCAATCCCCATTTTCCAGATGAGGGAACTGAGGCTCAGAAAGTGAAGTGACTTGCCCAAGGTCACACAGCAGACAAGTGGCCGAGCCGGGATTAGAACCCATGACCTTCTGGCACCCAGGCCCCCGATCTAACCACTAGACCATGCTGCTTCACTGTACCAACACGTGTGACCTTGGGCAAGTCACTTCACTTCTCCGGGCCTCAGTTCCCTCATCTGGAAAATGGGGATGAAGACTGTGAGCCCCCCGTGGGACAACCCGATCTCCTTGTATCCTCCCCAGTGTTTAGAACAGTGCTTTGCACATAGTAAGCGCTTAACAAATGCCATTATTATTATTATTATTTATTCAGATCATTCTATCTGTGAACATTTTTGGGTCTGTCTCGGTAGAGTGGAAGCTCCTTGCGGGCAGGGAAGGCATCTGGGGCTTTTGTGGCACTTTTCTAAGCGCTTAGTACAGACTCTTTTAGACTGTGAGCCCAATGTTGGGTAGGGACTGTCTCTATATGTTGCCAATTTGTACTTCCCAAGCGCTTAGTACAGTGCTCTGCACATAGATTGAGATTGTATTTAATCGATTTCTATCATGTCTGTCTCCCCCTCTTGACTGGAAACGCCTTGTGGGCATTCATTCATTCATTCAATCGTATTTATTGAACGCTTACTGTGTGCAGAGCACTGTACTAAGCGCTTGGGACGTACAAGTTGGCAACATATAGAGACGGTCCCTACCCAACAGTGGGCTCAGGGACCCTGTCTGCCAACTCTGTTCTATTGTCCTCTCCCAAGCGCTTAGTCCAGTGCTCTGCACGCGGTAAGCGCTCAATAAATACGACTGACTGACAGATTGATTGATAAATGCCACTCCCTCACTTCCCCATCATCCTCTCGCTCCCTCTGCCCGAGATCCTGGGGGGGTAATAATAATGATAATAATGATGGTATTTGTTAAGCACTTACTATGTGCCAAGCACTATTCTAAGCACTGGGATAGATACAAGGTCATCAGGTTGGACACAGGACAGGGACTGTGGGGCTCAAAGTCTCAAATTCCCATTTTCCAGGTAATAATAATGATAATAATGATGGTATTTGTTCAGCGCTTACTATGTGCAAAGCACTGTTCTAAGCGCTGGGGAGGTTACAAGGTGATCAGTTTGTCCCGGGAGGGGGAGGGTGCTCACAGTTTTAATCCCCATTTTCCAGATGATGTCACTGGGGCCCAGAGAATAATAATAATAATAATAATAACAATAATAATGATGATGATGGCATTTGTTAAGCACTTACTATGTGCAAAGCACTGTTCTAAGCGCTGGGGGGGGATACAAGGTGATCAGGTTGTCCCACATGGGGCTCACAGTCTTAATCCCCATTTTCCAGAAGTGGGAACTGAGGCCCGGAGAAGTGAAGTGACTTGCCCGAGGTCACACAGCAGTCTTAATCCCCATTTTCCAGATGAGGGAACTGAGGCCCGGAGAAGTGAAGCGACTTGCCCAAGGTCACACAGCAGACGTGTGGGGGAGCCGGGATTAGAACCCACGACCTCTGAATCCCAAGCCCGGGCTCTTTCCATTGAGCCACTGCTTCTCGTTCATTCATTCATTGTGACCTTGGGCAAGTCACTTAACTTCTCTGTGCCTCAGTTACCTCGTCTGTAAAATGGGGATTAAGACTGTGAGCCCCACGTGGGACAACCTGATCACCTTGCATCCCCCCCCCGTGCTTAGAGCAGTGCTTTGCACATAGTAAGCGCTTAACAAATGCCATCATTATTATTATTATTCACTCAATTGTATTTATTGAGCGCTTACTGTGTGCAGAGCACTGTACTAAGCACTTGGTAAGTACCTTGGTAAGTACGAAGAAGCAGCGTGGCTCAGTGGAAAGAGCCCGGGCTTTGGAGCCAGAGGTCGTGGGTTCGAATCCCAGCTCCGCCACGTGTCTGCTGTGTGACCTTGGGCAAGTCACTTCACTTCTCTGAGCCTCAGTTCCCTCATCTGTAAAATGGGGATTAAGACTGTGAGCCCTCCCCGGTGGGACAACCTGATCACCTTGTAACCTCGCCAGCGCTTAGAACAGTGCTTTGCACATAGTAAGCGCTTAATCAATGCCATTATTATGGAGAAGCAGCGTGGCTCAGTGGAAAGAGCAGGGGCTTTGGAGTCAGAGGTCATGGGTTCGAATCCCGGCTCTGCCAGCTGTGTGACTTTGGGCAAGTCGCTTCACTTCTCTGTGCCTCAGTTCCCTCATCTGTAAAATGGGATTAAGACTGTGAGCCCCACGTGGGACAACCTGATCACCTTGTGTCCCCCAGCGCTTAGAACAGTGCTTTGCACATAGTAAGCGCTTAATAAATGCCATTATTATTATTATTATTATTATTACCTTACACAAGCCCGGGCTCTTGCCACTAGGCCATGCTGCTTTTCGTGTCTCTAACGTCCCCCGGCCCTCGGTGTCCTCTTCAGTGCCCCAGGTGCTGCGGAGCTGTGCCGAGTTCGTGGAGGAGCACGGCGTGGTGGACGGGATCTATCGGCTGTCGGGGGTGTCCTCCAACATCCAGCGGCTTCGGTGAGCTCCTAGACCGTGAGACCCTCGTGGCGGGCCGGGATTGTCTCTCTTCATTGTAGTATTGTACTTCCCCGAGCGCTTAGTCCAGTGCTCTGCACACAGTAAGCGCTCAACAAATCCGATTGAATGAATGAATGAATGAAAAGGGCAGAGGAGTGAGCTGAGGGGGGCAACAGGGTGGCGGGGGCATTCATTCATTCATTCATTCAGTCTCATTTATTGAGTGCTTACTGTGTGCAGAGCACTGGACTAAGCGCTTGGGAAGTACAAGTCGACAACACATAGAGACGGCCCCTACCCGACGACGGGCTCGCAGTCTAGAAGGGGGAGACGGACGACGAAACAAAACACGTGGACGGGTGCCGTGGCTCAGTGGAAAGAGCGCGGACTTTGGAGTCAGAGGTCGTGGGTTCAAATCCCGACTCCGCCGCTTGTCAGCTGGGTGACTTTGGGCAAGTCACTTCACTTCTCTGGGCCTGTTACTTCATCTGGAAAATGGAGATTAAGACTGTGAGCCCCACGTGGGACAACCTGATCGCCTTATATCCCCCCCCCCCCAGCGCTTCGAACAGTGCTTGGCACATAGTAAGCGCTTAACAAATGCCATTATCATCATCATCAAGTCGGCCCAGAGAGCTGGAGTGGGGACACACATGCACACACATACACACTTCCCCGCCCCCCAACCTGTGATCCCACTCCCCTCCACACCAGGCTCCCTGGGTATAAAGGTACACGTACGGATACAGTCTTTTAGACTGTGAGCCCACTGTTGGGTAGGGACTGTCTCTATATGTTGCCAACTTGTACTTCCCAAGCGCTTAGTACAGTGCTCTGCACACAGTAAGCGCTCAATAAATACGATTGATTGATTGATTGATTGATACACACAGACCCACAAACACACCCCAATCTGTGATCTCCCATCTCCTGGTCCTCCTTCTACCTCTCTGGTCTCTCAGTCTCTGTCGCGGGCTCCTCCTCTGCCTCCCACCCCCTAACCGTGGGGGTCCCTCAGTTCTGGGTCCCCTTCTTTTCTCCATCTCCACCCCCTCCCCTGGAGAACTCATAGTCCAGCGCTCTGCACACAGTAAGCGCTCAATAAATACGAATGAATGAATGAATTCGCTCCCACGGCTTCGACCGTCACCTCTACGCGGAAGACACCCAAATCTCCATCCCCAGCCCCGATCTCTCTCCCCCTCTGCAGCCTCGCCTCTCCTCCTGCCTTCGGGACCTCTCTCCTTCGATGTCTTCCCGTCAACTCAAGCTTTACATGTCCCAAACAGGACTCCGGATCTTCCCACCCAAACCCCGTCCTCCCCGTGACTTTCCCATCACTGTAGACGGCACCACCATCCTTCCCGTCTCACAGTCCGATAACTTGGGCATCATCCTTGCCTCCTCTCTCTCATTCAACCCACATATTCAAGCCATCGCTAAATCTTGTCAGTCCTACCTTGACGGCATCGCCGGTACCCAACCCCTTCCTCTCCGTCCAAACCGCTGCCACATTAATGCAAGCACTTCTCCTCTCCCGCCTGGATCCTCCTTGCCGACCTCCCAGCCTCCTGTCTCTCCCCACTCCGGTCCATACCCCACTCTGCTGCCGGGATCGTTTTCCTTCGAAAACGATCAGGCCGCGTCACCCCGCTCCTCAAGAAACTCCCGCGGTTGCCCACCCACCTCCGCCTCAGACAAAAACCCCTCACCGTCGGCTTTAAAACGCTTCATCGCCTCGCCCCCTCCTACCTCGCCTCGCTACTCTCCTCCTCCAACCCAGCCCTCACGCTTCGTTCCTCTGACGCCATCCTTCTCGCCGTCCCTCCATCTCGTCCATCTGGCCGCCGACCTCTCGCCCACACCCGGCCTATTTATTTTATTAGTCTGGTTTTGTTCTCTGTCTCCCCCTTTTAGACTGTGAGCCTGCTGTTGGGTAGGGACTGTCTCTAGATGTTGCCAACTTGTACTTCCCAAGCGCTTAGTCCGGTGCTCTGCACATAGTAAGCGCTCAATAAATACGATTGATGATGATGATGATGATGACTGCTCTCCCTCCTCATATCGGATCATTGTTCTCCCCCACTTCAAAGCCTTTTTGAAGGCCCATCTCCTCCCAGAAGCCTTCCCTAAGCCCCCCTCTCCTCTTCTCCCGCTCCCGTGTGGCCCTGACTTGCTCTCTTCATTCATCCTTCCTCCCAGCCCCACAGCACACAGGTATATATCTCTCTCCATATGTTATTTATTTATGTATATTAATGTCTGTCCCCCCGCCCGGACTGTGAGCTCACTGAGGGCAGGGATTGTGTCCTGTTTGTTGTTCTATCGTCCTCTCCCAAGCGCTCAGTCCAGTGCTCGGCACACGGTAAGCGCTCAATAAATACGATCGATTGAATGATCCTGCTCCCCTCCAGGCGAGATTCCCTGGATATTTAGATATTTAGATTCCCAGTCTTTTAGACTGTGAGCCCACTGTTGGGTAGGGACTGTCTCTATGTGTTGCCAATTTGTACTTCCCAAGCGCGTAGTACAGTGCTCTGCACATAGTAAGCGCTCAATAAATACGATTGATTGATTGATTGATTGGATATACAAGGCACACGTCCACACGCACCGACACCCCGGGATCGGTGACTCCGTTCCCCTCCACGGCGGCAGATCTTCCCCCCAGCTCCCCCGTCCCCCCCCGGCAGGGAGCCGGTCCCAACTCTCTGACCCCCCTGCCCGTCTCCCCTCCGATCCGGGCCCGGCGCCCGCGAACCAGGCAGGAATTTGAGGCGGAGAGGAAGCCGGATCTGGGGAAGGAGGTCTACCTGCAGGACATCCACTGCGTCTCCTCCTTGTGCAAGGCCTATTTTCGGGAGCTGCCCGATCCCCTGCTCACCTACCGGCTCTACGACAAGTTCGCCGTGAGTGGGGCCCGGGGGGGGGGTGGAAGTTGGGGGGAGGCAGAAGGTCGGGAGGGTGGGACACGACGCACCCCAGCTGGAAAGCCGCCAAGGAAAGTCCTGGGAGTCAGGGGACCTGGGTTCTAATCCAGCGCCTCTGCAAGTCACTGAACTCCGCTGGGCCTCAGTCTCCCCATCTGTAAAACGGAGAAGGAATACCTCTTTTCCCTTCCCCTGGGCCGGTGAGTTCCAGGTGAGACAGGGACTGCACCCCACCTGCTTAACTTGCAGCCGCTCCGGTGCTTAGTGCTTGGCACGTGGTAAATGCATAACCATTAAGAGAAGCAGCGTGGCTCAGTGGAAAAGAGCCCGGGCTTTGGAGTCAGAGGTCACGGGTTCGAATCCCGGCTCCGCCAGTGGTCAGCTGTGTGACTTTGGGCAAGTCACTTCCCTTCTCCGAGCCTCAGTTCCCTCATCTGTAAAATGGGGATTAAGACCGTGAGCCCCACGTGGGGCAACTTGATCACCTTGCATCCCCCCCAGCGCTTAGAACAGTGCTCTGCACATAGTAAGCGCTTAATAAATGCCATCATTATTATTATTATAACCAATAGCACAGTTGTTATTATTATCGATTTTATCATTATTAGATACACACATGTATCTAGCTACGTCCTAGAGATGGGAGATGGAAAATGGGGGGACGGCCAGTTATTACTAATCAATCAATCAATCAATCGTATTTATTGAGCGCTTACGGTGTGCAGAGCACTGTACTAAGCGCTTGGGAAGTACAAGTTGGTACTACTATTATTACTATTATTATCATTATTAGATACACACATGGATAATAATAATGATGGCATTTGTTAAGCGCTTACTATGTGCAAGGCACTGCTCTAAGCGCTGGGGAGGTTACAAGGTGATCAGGTTTCTAGCCATCTCAGAGGACACGACTCGTAGTGGGCAGGGAATGTGTCTGTTTATTGTCGTATTGTCCTCTCCCAAGCGCTTAGTACAGTGTTCTGCACACAGTAAGCGCTCAATAAATATGATCCGGTGAATGAGGTGGGCGACGGCCAATTGTCAACACGCCAAGCCCATGAAATTAGAATTGGCGCTCAAAGCAGGCAGCTCGGCCTGGATGTGGGAGGGCCGGGAGTCAGAACCCCCGGGTCCTAGACCCCCACAGCCTGCTGTGTGACTTAGGGCAAGTTGCCAAACCTTTCTGGCCTTAGTTTCCTCATCTGTAAAATGGGACAAAAAAAAAAAATCCCCCATTCTCCCTTCCTCTGAAACTGCGAGCTCCGTGTAGGGCGGGAACTATGTGCCATTTGCTCATCTGGCGTCAATCATATTGATTGAGCTGTGCAGGGTCAGTCAATCGTATTTATTGAGCGCTTACCGTGTGCGGGCACTGTACTGAGCGCTTGGGAGAGTTCAGCGTAACAATATAGCAGACACATTCCCTGCTTACTAAGAACTTGGGGGGGCCCAGTAGAAGTGTTGGTAGACAGGTCCCCCGCCCATGACAGACTGTGAGCCCGTTGTTTGGTAGGAGTTGTCTCTATTGGTTGCCGAATTGTACTTTCCAAGCGTTTAGTCCAGTGCTCCGCACACAGAAAGCGCTCAGTAAATACGACTGACTGAATGAACAGGCTGACAGTCTAGAGGGGGAGACCGATGTTTAAAAAATGAGTAATTAATAGCTGTACGCATAAATTTAGGCGTAAACCCCTCTAGACCGTAAGCTCGTTGTGGGCAGGGAATGCGTCTACCCATTTTGTTCTATTGAACTCTTCCAAGTGCTTACATAGTGCTCTGCACATAGTTAGAGGTGAATAAATAGCCTGGACCGATTGATTGATCCATCGATCGAAGGCCCAGCGATTGGGGCAGTGTTTGGCCCAGAGCAATCTCCCCCCCCCCGACCTTTTAGACTCCCCTTTTAGACTGTGAACCCACTGTTGGGTAGGGACTGTCTCTATATGTTGCCAACTTGTACTTCCCAAGCGCTTACTACAGTGCTCTGCACACAGTAAGCGCTCAATAAATACGATTGATTGATTGATTGATTGATTGATTAGAAGCAGCGTGGCTCAGCGGAAAGAGCCCGGGCTTTGGAGTCAGAGGTCATGGGTTCAAATCCCCGCTCTGCCAATTGTCAGCTGTGTGACTTTGGCCAAGTCACTTCACTTCTCTGGGCCTCAGTGGCCTCATCTGTAAAATGGGGGTTAAGACTGTGAGCCTCCCGTGGGACAACCTGGTCACCTTGTATCCTCTCCAGAGCTTAGAAGAGGGCTTTGCAAGTAGTAAGCGCTCGATAAATGCCGTCATTATTATTATTGTCTTGCGGCGGGCGTCTGTGTGGGTGGCGAGCCGGGCAAGTGGGGCTGGGGTCCGGGCCTCCGCGTGCCTCGACTTCCCCCTTTGGGTCCCCAGGAGGCGGTGGCCGTTCAGATGGAGGCCGAGAGACTGGTGAAGATCGGCGAAGTCCTGCGGGAGCTGCCCGACCCACACTACAGGTCAATCAATCAATCAATCAGTCGTATTTATTGAGCGCTTACTATGTGCAGGGCACTGTGCTAAGCGCTTGGGAAGTACAAGTCGGCAACATATAGAGACGGTCCCTACCCAACGGTGGGCTCACAGTCTAAAACTGGGTCGGCGGGGAGGGGGACGGAAGGAGCGGGCAGGGGGTGGGCGCCGGCTGGGGGTCCGGGGCATCCGTCAGCCCGCCTTCCTCTCATCCCGCTCCCCTCTTCCTCAGGACCCTGGAGTTCCTCATGCGTCACCTGGTCCACATGGCATCGTTCAGCGGCCAGACCAACATGCACGCCCGCAACCTGGCCATCGTTTGGGCCCCCAACCTGCTGCGGTGAGCCCCCCGTCCTCTCCCCCGCCCTCCCCCGCCCTCCCCCGCGTCCGGGGGCGAACCCCGGACTGAGCCCCTTTCGGGCCGCCAGGTCGAAGGACATCGAGGCGTCGGGGTTCAACGGGACGGCGGCCTTCATGGAGGTGCGCGTCCAGTCCATCGTCGTCGAGTTCGTCCTCACGCACGTCCAGCAGCTGTTCGGAGGAGCCCCCCTGCCCAGTGAGTCCGGACGGCCGCCGGGAGCCCCCTTAGACCGGGACTGCACCCGGGGTCGGGGCCGGGGGCCGGGGCCCGCCTGATTCTCTTAATAATAATAATAATAATTTGGGTAGCAGCGTGGCTCAGTGGAAAGAGCGGGGGCTTGGGAGTCCGAGGTCGTGGGTTCAAATTCCGGCTCAGCCACTTGTCACTTCACTTCTCTGGGCCTCGGTTTCCTCATCTGTAAAATGGGGATTAAGACTGTGAGCCCCCCGTGGGACAACCTGAGGACCTTGTAACCCCCCCAGCGCTTAGAATACTGCTTTGCACATAGTAAGCGCTTAACAAATACCACCATTATTATGTGCAAAGCACTGTTCTAAGCACCGGGGAGGATACAAAGTGATCAGGTTGTCTCATGTGGGGTTCACAGTCTTAATCCCCATTTCACAGGTGAGGTAACTGAGGCAAAGAGAAGTGACTTGTCCAAAGTCACACAGCTGAAAAGCGGCAGAGCGGGGATTTGAACCCACGACCTCTCACTCCCAAGCCCGGGTTCTTTCCACTGAGCCACGCTGCTTCTCTAATCGGCCCCAGTGCTTGGCACAGGGCATATCCTAGTGGCTAGAGAAGCAGCGTGGCTCAGTGGAAAGAGCCCGGGCTTGGGAGTCAGAGGCCATGGGTTCGAATCCCGGCTCTGCCACGTGTCTGCTGTGTGATCTTGGACAAGCCACTTCACTTCTCTGAGCCTCAGTGACCTCATCTGTAAAATGGGCATTAAGATTGTGAGCCCCCTGTGGGACAACCTGATCACCTTGTATCCCCCCCAGCGCTTAGAACACTGCTTTGCACATAGTAAGCCCTTAACAAATTCCATTATTATTATTATTATTAGAGTGCAGGCCTCAGAGTCAGAAGGTCATGGGTTCTAATCCCGGCTCTGCCGCGTGTCTGCTGGGTGACCTTGGGCAAGTCACTTCACTTCTCTGAGCCTCAGTGACTTCATCGGTAAAATGGGGATTAAGATTGTGAGCCCCATGTGGGACAACCTGATCACCTTGTATCCCCTCCAGAGCTTAGAACAGTGCTTTGCACATAGTACGCGCTTAACAAATGCCATTATTATTATTATTATTATTATTACTACTATTAGAATGCAGGCCTCAGAGTCAGAAGGTCATGGGTTCTAATCCCGGCTCTGCCGCGTGTCTGCTGGGTGACCTTGGGCAAGTCACTTCACTTCCCTGAGCCTCAGTGACCTCATCTGTAAAATGGGGATTAAGATTGTGAGCTCCATGTGGGACAACCTGATCACCTTGTATCCCCCCCCCAGCGCTTAGAACAGTGCTTTGCACATAGTAAGCGCTTAACAAATGCCATTATTATTATTATTATTACTATTAGAGTGCAGGCCTCAGAGTCAGAAGGTCATGGGTTCTCATCCCGGCTCCGCCGCATGTCTGCTGGGTGACCTTGGGCAAGTCACTTAACTTCTCTGGGCCTCAGTTCCCTCATCTGGAAAGTGGGGATGAAGACTGGGAGGCCCATGTGGGACAGGGGCCGTGTCCAACCCGATTTGCTTGTCTTCCCCCCTCAGCATTTAGTCTGATGCCTGGCACATAATAAACGCTTAACCTGATTACCTTCTATCTCCCCCAGCGCTTAGAACGGTGCTTGGCACATAGTAAGTGCTTAACAAATACCATCATTATTAGTAGTAATAGTAACAAATACCACTATTATTATTATTATTAGAGGATGCGCTCAACACGTCCTCTAATACCTCTGTTCCCTCATCTGTAAAATGGGGGTGAAGACTGTGAGCCCCCCGTGGGCCAACCTGATCACCTTGTAACCTCCCCAGCGCTTAGAACAGTGCTTGGCACATAGTAAGCGCTTAACAAATACCATCAATATTATTATTATTATCTTGCAATTATTTTATGATATTTATCGAATATCACGGGGTCTCCCTCCTACTTCAGCTGGGAGCCCCGTGTGGGACAGGGACCGTGTCCAACCCGATTAATCTGGAACAGTGTTTGACCCAAAGTAAGCGCTCAACAAAATTACGGACGAAAAAATGGAAAAACTGAGCGCTTCCTCCGGGCGAGAAGCTTAGGGGAGGACACCAGAGTTAGCAGACATGATCCCTGCCCACAGGGAGTTCACAATCTAGCAGGAGGATGCTGTAATAGACAGCGGGTAGAGGAAGCAACAGAGTATACAGATCTGGACCTAAGTGCTGGGGAGTAAAGTGAGGACTCAAATTCATCCATTAGAGAAGCAGCGTGGCTCAGTGGAAAGAACCCGGGCTTTGGAGTCAGAGGTCATGGGTTCGAATCCCGGCTCCGCCACATGTCTGCTGTGTGACCCTGGGCAAGTCACTTAACTTCTCTGAGCCTCAGTTACCTGATCTGTAAAATGAGGATTAAGACTGTGAGTCCCACGTGGGACAACTTCATCATCATCATCACCATCAATCGTATTTATTGAGCGCTTACTGTGTGCAGAGCACTGTACTAAGCGCTTGGGAAGTACAAATTGGCAACACATAGAGACAGTGCCTACCCAACAGTGGGCTCACAGTCTAAAAGGGGGAGACAGAGAACAAAACCAAACATACCAACAAAATAAAATAAATAGGATAGATATGTACAAGTAAAATAAATAAATAAATAGAGTAATAAATATGTACAACCATATATACATATATACAGGTGCTGTGGGGAATATTGTATCCCCCCAGCGCTTAGAACAGTGCTTTGCACATAGTAAGCGCTTAACAAATGCCATCATTATTATTATCCAGTTGTGTTTATTGAGCTTTATTGAGCTTTATTGTGTTTATTGAGCGGTTACTGGGTGCAGAGCATGGTACCAAACCCTTGGGAGAGTATAATACAACAATAAACAGACATATTCCCTGCCCACAATGAGCAAACGGTCGAGAGAGGTGCAATGGGGGTGGAAGAAGGTGAGAGGTGAGTCAGGGAAGGCTTTCCGGAGGAGGTGTGAATTTAGTCGATATTTAGGGCTCCTGTCTCCCAGTCCTGAGCTCTTTCCTTTGGGTTACATCACATGGTGTAGTGGATAGGTCACGGGTTCTAATCCCGGCTCTGCCACTTGCCAGCTGTGTGCCTTTGGGTCAGTCACTTCACTTCTCTGGGCCTCAGCTACCTCATCTGGAAAATGGGGGTGAAGACTGTGAGCCCCACGGGGGACAACCTGATCACCCTGTATCCTCCCCAGTGCTTAGAACAATACTTTGCACATAGTAGGCGCTTAACAAATACCATCATTATTATTATTATTATTCTCCGTGCCTCAGTTCCCTAAACTGTAAAATGGGGATTGAGACGGTGAGCCCTATGTGGGACAGGGACTGTGTCCAACCCGATTTGCTTGTATCCACCCCAGCGCTTAGTACAGTCCTTGGCCCATAGTAAGCGCTTAACAGATCATCATCATCATCAATCGTATTTATTGAGCGCTTACTGTGTGCAGAGCACCGGACTAAGCGCTTGGGAAGTCCAAGTTGGCAACATATAGAGACAGTCCCTACCCAGCGGTGGGCTCACAGTCTAAAAGGGGGAGACAGAGAACAAAACCAAACCTACTAACAAAATAAAATAAATAGAATAGATATGTACAAGTAAAATAAATAGAGTAATAAATACGTACAAACATATATACATATATACAGGTGCTGTGGGGAAGGGAAGGAGGTAAGATGGTACAAGGGATGGTACAAGTGTTTTAATAAGGTGTGAAGGGATGGGGTCGGATGCAGAAGCGAAAGGGGTGGCTTTCTAGAGAAGGCAGGAGATCTTAGAAGACGCCCCACCGGCCCCCTAAGGGACTGTCATCATCATCATCGTCAATCGTATTTATTGAGCGCTTACTATGTGCAGAGCACTGCACTAAGCGCTTGGGAAGTACAAATTGGGGACCCTGGCTTCCTTCTGGAGGCGGGAGGAAGGGAAGGGGTCATCCTGAGGTCCATCCCAGGCCTGAGGAGACCCCGACGCGTCCCCGCTTCCCTCCCCCCATCCCAGTTGGAGAAGCAGAGGGCGGGCGGCGGTCCCTGCTGCTGGGGATCGGGAGACCCCCCATCGGGCCGGGGGTCTTGGAGGAGGTCAGCAGCCGGAGCCCCACCTGCCACCTGCCCAGCATCCTGCAGGCCGGAGACGGGCCCCCCCAGATGCGGCCGTACCACACCATCATAGAGATCGGGGACCACAAGTAACGCCCTCCCCGCACCCGCGTCCCTCTTCCCTCCCTGCCCCTCAAACCCCCCTCTGCCCAGGGTCTCTGCCCTTCCTACCCCCTTCCCCCCTGGGCCCAGACCCCTGACCCCCATCCTCTCCCCCACGCAAAGAGAAGCAGCACGGCCTGGCGGCTACAGCCTGGGCCTCGGAGTCAGAAGGTCCTGGGTTCTAATTCCGGCTGGGTGACCTTGGGCAACTTACTTCCCTTCTCTGGGCCTCAGAGTCAGAAGGTCCTGGGTTCTAATTCCGGCTGGGTGACCTTGGGCAACTTACTTCACTTCTCTGGGCTTCAAAGTCAGAAGGTCCTGGGTTCTAATTCCTGCTGGGTGACCTTGGGCAACTTACTTCACTTCTCTGGGCCTCAGAGTCAGAAGGTCCTGGGTTCTAATTCCGGCTGGGTGACCTCGGGCAACTTACTTCCCTTCTCTGGGCCTCAGAGGGAAAATGGGGATGGGGACTGTGAGCCCTCCACGGGACGGGGACCGTGTTCAGCACGATTTGCTTGTACCCACCCCAGCGCTTAGAACAGTGTCTGGCACATAGGAAGCGCTTAACAATTATCATAATCAATGAAGCAGCATGGCTCAGTGGAAAGAGCCCAGGCTTTGGAGCCAGAGGTCATGGGTTCGAATCCCAGCTCCGCCACGTCTGCTGGGTGACCTTGGGCAAGTCGCTTCACTTCTCTGGGCCACAGTTCCCTCATCTGTAAAATGGGGGTGAAGACTGGGAGCCCCACGGGAGACAGCCCGATGACCTTGTGTGTACCCCAGCGCTTAGAACAGTGCTTGGCACATAGTAAGCGCTTAACAAATACCAACATTATTATTAGAGAAGCAGCGCGGCTCGGTGGATAGAGCCCGGGCTTTGGAGTCAGAGGCCGTGGGTTCAAATCCCGGCTCCGCCAATTGTCAGCTGGGGGACTTTGGGCAAGTCACTTCACTTCTCTGGGCCTCAGTTATCTGTAAAATGGGGATGAAGACCGTGAGCCCCACGTGGGACAACCTGATCACACTGTGACCTCCCCAGCGCTTAGAACAGTGCTTTGCACATAGTAAGCGCTTAATAAATGCCATTATTATTATTATTATTAGGAGAAAGGGCTCACTGAAGGTCAGGAAGTGGAGATCCATCTTCAATCTGGGCCGGTCCGGGCATGAGACCAAAAGGAAAACCCACCGTGGGGGTAAGGATGGCGGAGGGGGGTGGGTCTGGCGGGGGGCGCTGGGGGGAGAGAGGAAGGATGGGGACCCCCTCCTCTGCCCCCCAAAAGCTTCCCGCTCCCCAGGGGAGAAGCTGGACAAGGGGAGCCTGCGGCCAGCGAAGAGCATGGACTCCCTCAGCGCCGCCTGTGGCGTCTGTGACGGTAAGGGGGGCTGCCGGGGCTGGGTGTGGAGGGAGTTTGGGGGTGTCCTTCATTCGTTTATTCATTCAATCCCGCTTACAAAGCGCTCACGGTGTGCAGAGCACTGTGCTAAGTGCTTGGGAGGGCCCAACAGAACAATAGCGACGCAGCATGGCTTACTTGAAAGAGCCCGGGCTTGGGAATCAGAGGTCATTCATTCATTCATTCAATCACATTTACTGAGCACTTACCATGTGCAGAGCGCTGGACTAAGCACTTGGGAAGTACCGGCTCCGTCACTTCTCCGCTGCGTGACCTTGGGCAAGCCGCTTAACTTCTCGCCGCCTCAGTGACCTCATCTGTAAAATGGGGAGGAAGACTGCGAGCCCCACGCGGGACAACCCGCGGGGTTTAGCGGAAAGAGTCCGGGCTTGCAGAGTCAGCCACTGTGTGACTTTGGGCGAGTCAGTTAACTTCTCTGTGCCTCAGTTGCCTCATCTGCAAAACGGAGATAAAGACTGTGGGCCCCCACGTGGGACAACCTGATCACCTTGTGTCTACCCCAGTGCTTAGAACAGTGCTTGCCACCTAGTAAGCGCTTAACAAATACCATCATTATTATTATTACTGTATCTACCTCGGCGCTTAGAACAGGGCTTGGCATGTGGTAAGCGCTTAACAAACACCATCACTATTATAATTATTACAATCGGCCGACACATTCCCTGCCCTCCAGGAGCTGACCGTCTAAAGGGGGAGACGGACGGGAGTAATAATAATAATAATAATGATGGTATTTGTGAAGCGCTTACTCTGTGCCAAGCGCCGTTCTAAGCGCCGGGATAGATACGAGGTAATCGGGTTGTCCCACGTGGGGCTCACAGTCTTCATCCCCATTCTATAGATGAGGGAACTGAGGCCCAGAGAAGTGAAGCGGCTTGCCCGAGGTCGCACAGCCGACAAGTGGCGGGGCCGTAGGTGGTGTGGGGCTGGGATGAAGAAAGGGAGCGAGTCAGGGTGACGCAGAAAGGAGGGGGAGAAGAGGGTGCAGTCTAGGAAGGCTTCTTGGAAGAGGCGGGCCTTCACTAAGGCTTCGAAGGTGGGGAGGGAAGGGAGTCCTGCCGTCGCTGTCGCCTAATGTCCCTCGTCCCCTTCCCCCGGCAGAGTCCGAGGAGCCCCCCAGATCCGACGGCCCCCGCCCCAGCCTGCTGGGCCTCGACGGCCCGGAGGACGTCTCGGCGGCGGCGGCGGCGGCGGCTTCGGGGTTCCCAGAGGCGGGGGGCGAGACGAGCTCGGCCCCGGGGACCCCCCGGGCGGGCCGGGCCGGGGTCCGGAGTCCCAGCTCGCGGGCGGAGCGCTGCGCGGGGGTCCACATCTCGGACCCCTACAACGTCAACCTGCCGTTGCACATCACGTCCATGCTGAGCGGGCCGCCCACCATCGTGTCCAACGTCAGCCTGGCCCGCCTCACCCGCGGCCTCGAGTGTCCCGCCCTCCTGCCCCGACCCGCCAACGCCGCCAACGTCGCCAACGCCGACGAGGCCGAAAACGCCGCCAACGTCGCCAACGCCGACGAGGCCGAAAACGCCGCCAGCGCCGACAAGGCCGAAAACGCCGCCAACGCGGGTGAGTCCGCCTCGCCCCCGGGACCCCGTGATCGTGCGGATATCTGTAAAATGGGATGAAATATTTGTTCTCCCTCCTACTTACACTACAATTCCACCAAGAGAGCACGTCTATGTCCAACCTGATTATCTTTTATCTAACAGCGCTTACTACAGCACCAACTAAGCGCTTACCACGAATACCACTATTAATATTAAGCCGTCGGGGGGTTTTCCGGTGGGCGAAAAGTCCAGATTGAGCAGACCCTTCACTCACCCACTCCGATCCGCCCGCTGACAGCCCCTGTAACGGAGATGCCCAGCTTGGCACGGTGAGTGCCCGTTTAGCGCTTAGTACAGTGCTCCGTACACAGTAAGCGCTCAGTCAATGGATCGATCGATTGACTGAGGGGGGTCAGATGGACCTGAGCTGAAGAGCTGGTCATCCGGGCCGGTCAGGCGGTAATAATAATGATGGAGTTTGTTAAGCACGTAATAATAATAATAATGGAATTTGTTAAGCGCTTACTATGTGCCGAGCACTGTTCCAAGCGCTGGGGGGGATACAAGGTGATCAGGTTGTCCCACGTGGGGCTCCCAGTCTTCATCCCCATTTTACGGGTGAGGTCACTGAGGCCCAGAGAAGTGAAGTGACCTGCCCAAAGTCACCCAGCTGACAAGTGGCGGAGCCGGGATTAGAACCCACGACCTCTGACTCCCAAGCCCGGGCTCTTTCCACTGAGCCAGGCTGCTTCTCGTAAGCACTATGTGCCAGGCACTGTACTAATGATGATAATAATAATGGCATTTGTTAAGCGCTTACTATGTGCCAAGCACTGTTCTAAGCACTGCGGGGGGGGATAACAAGGTGATCAGATTGTCCCACGGGGGGGCTCCCAGTCTTCATCCCCACTTTACAGATGAGGGAACTGAGGCCCAGAGAAGTGAAGTGACTTACCCAAGGTCACCCAGCTGACAAGTGGCGGAGCCGGGATTAGAACCCATGACCTCTGACTCCCAAGCTCGGGCTCTTTCCAATGAGCCAGGCTGCTTCTTGTAAGCACTATATGCCAGGCACTGTACTAATGATAATAATAATAATGGCATTTGTTAAGTGCTTACTATGTGCCAAGCACTGTTCTAAGCGCTGGGGGGGGATAACAAGGTGATCAGATTGTCCCACGGGGGGCTCCCA